>NC_091558.1:1765845-1768345 GCF_042767895.1 Penaeus vannamei
TTGTCACATTCTTTGTTCTTGTCACATTCTTTGTCCTTGTCACATTCTTTGTCCTTGTCACATTCTTTGTCCTTGTCACATTCTTTGTCCTTGTCACATTCTTTGTTCTTGTCACATTCTTTGTCCTTGTCACATTCTTTGTCCTTGTCACATTCTTTGTTCTTGTTGTAAGTCTTTGTTCTTGTCACATTCTTTGTCCTTGTCACATTCTTTGTCCTTGTCACATTCTTTGTCCTTGTCACATTCTTTGTTCTTGTCACATTCTTTTGTCCTTGTCTAAATCATTCTTTGTTCTTGTCACATTTCTTTGTTCTTGTCACATTCTTTTGTTCTTGTCACATTCTTTGTTCTTGTCACATTCTTTGTTTGTTCTTGTCACATTCTTTGTCTGCTTGTCACATTCTTTGTTTCTTGTCACATTCTTTGTTCTTGTCCTGCATTCTTTGTTCTTGTCACATTCTTTGTCCTTGTCACATTCTTTTGTCCTTGTCCACATTCTTTTCTGTCCTTGTCACATTCTTTGTTCTTTGTCACATTCTTGTTTCTTGTCACATTCTTTGTTCTTGTCACATTCTTTGTCCTTGTCACATTCTATTTGTTCTTTATTTATGCAGTCTTTGTTCTTGTCACATTCTTTGTTCTTGTCCATTCTTTGTTCTTGTCACATTCTTTGTTCTTGTGCATTCACTTGTCCTTTCACCATTCTTGTCTTGTCCATTCTTTGTTCTTGTCACATTCTTTGTTCTTGTCACATTCTTTGTTCTTGTCTCATTCTTTATTTCTTGTCTGCATTCTTTGTCTTGTCACATTCTTGTCCTTGTCACATTCTTTGTCCTTGTCACATTCTTTGTCACCTTGTCCATATTCTTTGTTCTTGTCACATTCTTTATTATTGTCACATTCTTTGTCCTTGTCACATTCTTTGTTCTTACTGTAATACATTCTTTGTTCTTGTCACATTCTTTGTCCTTGTCTGCATTTCTTTGTCCTTGTCACATTCTTTGTTCTTGTCACATTCTTTGTTCTTGTTCCATTCTTTGTTCTTGTCACATTCTTTGTTCTTGTCTGTTCTTAGTTCTTGTCACATTCTTGTTCTGTCACATTCTTTGTTCTTGTCACATTCTTTGGTTCTTGTCACATTTTTAGTTCTTGTCACATTTCTTGTCCTTGTCACATTCTTTGTTCTTGTCACATTCTTTGTTCTTGTCACATTCTTATAATTTCTTGTCACATTCTTTGTTCTTGTCACATTCTTTGTCCTTGTCACATTCTTTGTCCTTGTCACATTCTTTGTTCTTGTCACATTCTTTGTTCTTGTCACATTCTTTGTTCTTGTCACATTCTTTGTCCTTGTCACATTCTTTGTCCTTGTCACATTCTTTGTTCTTGTCACATTCTTTGTCCTTGTCACATTCTTTGTCCTTGTCACATTCTTTGTCCTTGTCACATTCTTTGTTCTTGTCACATTCTTTGTTCTTGTCACATTCTTTGTTCTTGTCACATTCTTTGTCCTTGTCACATTCTTTGTTCTTGTTGTAAGTCTTTGTTCTTGTCACATTCTTTGTTCTTGTCACATTCTTTGTTCTTGTCACATTCTTTGTTCTTGTCACATTCTTTGTCCTTGTCACATTCTTTGTCCTTGTCACATTCTTTGTTCTTGTCACATTCTTTGTTCTTGTCACATTCTTTGTTCTTGTCACATTCTTTGTTCTTGTCACATTCTTTGTCCTTGTCACATTCTTTGTCCTTGTCACATTCTTTGTCCTTGTCACATTCTTTGTCCTTGTCACATTCTTTGTTCTTGTCACATTCTTTGTCCTTGTCACATTCTTTGTTCTTGTCACATTCTTTGTTCTTGTCACATTCTTTGTTCTTGTCACATTCTTTGTCCTTGTCACATTCTTTGTCCTTGTCACATTCTTTGTTCTTGTCACATTCTTTGTTCTTGTCACATTCTTTGTTCTTGTCACATTCTTTGTTCTTGTCACATTCTTTGTTCTTGTCACATTCTTTTAGTCCTTGTCCCCATTCTTTGTTCTTGTCACCAGTTCTTTGTTCTTGTCACATTCTTTGTCCTTGTCACATTCTTTGTCCTTGTCACATTCTTTGTTCTTGTCACATTCTTTGTTCTTGTCACATTCTTTGTTCTTGTCACATTCTTTGTCCTTGTCACATTCTTTGTCCTTGTCACATTCTTTGTCCTTGTCACATTCTTTGTTCTTGTCACATTCTTTGTTCTTGTCACATTCTTTGTCCTTGTCACATTCTTTGTCCTTGTCACATTCTTTGTTCTTGTCACATTCTTTGTTCTTGTCACATTCTTTGTTCTTGTCACATTCTTTGTTCTTGTCACATTCTTTGTTCTTGTCACATTCTTTGTTCTTGTCACATTCTTTGTTCTTGTCACATTCTTTGTTCTTGTCACATTCTTTGTCCTTGTCACATTCTTTGTTCTTGTCACATTCTTTGTTCTTGTCACATTCTTTGTTCTTGTCACATT
>NC_091558.1:1825845-1828345 GCF_042767895.1 Penaeus vannamei
AATTTCCCTTCTTCTTGTGTTGGAAAAAGTAGATCCTGGTCGTCTTTCCTTAAAAAAAAGTTTCTTTAAGGAGGAGCCGGGCCACAGGCAGAGCATGGCCATGGAACAGCCGAAGAACAGCCAAATTCTAGGCAAAGAATAGCAGAAGAACAGTTAACTACCGGTCAAAGAACAGGCAAGTCCAAGGTAAAGAACAGGCAAGTCCAAGGCAAAGAACAGGCAAGTCCAAGGCAAAGAACAGGCAAGTCCAAGGCAAAGAACAGGCAAGTCCAAGGCAAAGAACAGGCAAGTCCAAGGCAAAGAACAGGCAAGTCCAAGGCAAAGAACAGGCAAGTCCAAGGCAAAGAACAGGCAAGTCCAGGGCAAAGAACAGGCAAGTCCAAGGCAAAGAACAGGCAAGTCCAGGGCAAAGAACAGGCAAGTCCAGGGCAAAGAACAGGCAAGTCCAAGGCAAAGAACAGGCAAGTCCAAGGCAAAGAACGGGCAAGTCCAAGGCAAAGAACAGGCAAGTCCAAGGCAAAGAACGGGTAAGTCCAAGGCAAAGAACAGACAAGTCCAAGGCAAAGAACAGGCAAGTCCAAGGTAAAGAACAGGCAAGTCCAAGGTAAAGAACAGGCAAGTCCAAGGTAAAGAACAGGCAAGTCCAAGACAAAGAACAGGCAAGTCCAAGGCAAAGAACAGGCAAGTCCAAGGCAAAGAACAGGCAAGTCCAAGGCAAAGAACAGGCAAGTCCAAGGCAAAGAACAGGCAAGTCCAGGGCAAAGAACAGGCAAGTCCAAGGCAAAGAACAGGCAAGTCCAAGGCAAAGAACAGGCAAGTCCAAGGCAAAGAACAGGCAAGTCCAAGGCAAAGAACAGGCAAGTCCAAGGCAAAGAACAGGCAAGTCCAAGGCAAAGAACAGGCAAGTCCAAGGCAAAGAACAGGCAAGTCCAAGGCAAAGAACAGGCAAGCCCAAGGCAAAGAACAGGCAAGTCCAAGGCAAAGAACAGGCAAGTCCAGGGCAAAGAACAGGCAAGTCCAAGGCAAAGAACAGGCAAGTCCAAGGCAAAGAACAGGCAAGTCCAGGGCAAAGAACAGGCAAGTCCAAGGCAAAGAACAGGCAAGTCCAAGGCAAAGAACAGGCAAGTCCAAGGCAAAGAACAGGCAAGTCCAAGGCAAAGAACAGGCAAGTCCAGGGCAAAGAACAGGCAAGTCCAAGGCAAAGAACAGGCAAGTCCAGGGCAAAGAACAGTTAAGTCCAAGGCAAAGAACAGGCAAGTCCAAGGCAAAGAACAGGCAAGTCCAAGGCAAAGAACAGGCAAGTCCAAGGCAAAGAACAGGCAAGTCCAAGGCAAAGAACAGGCAAGTCCAAGGCAAAGAACAGGCAAGTCCAGGGCAAAGAACAGGCAAGTCCAAGGCAAAGAACAGGCAAGTCCAAGGCAAAGAACAGGCAAGTCCAAGGCAAAGAACAGGCAAGTCCAAGGCAAAGAACAGGCAAGTCCAAGGCAAAGAACAGGCAAGTCCAGGGCAAAGAACAGGCAAGTCCAAGGCAAAGAACAGGCAAGTCCAAGGCAAAGAACAGGCAAGTCCAAGGCAAAGAACAGGCAAGTCCAAGGCAAAGAACAGGCAAGTCCAAGGCAAAGAACAGGCAAGTCCAAGGCAAAGAACAGGCAAGTCCAAGGCAAAGAACAGGCAAGTCCAAGGCAAAGAACAGGCAAGTCCAAGGCAAAGAACAGGCAAGTCCAAGGTAAAGAACAGGCAAGTCCAAGGCAAAGAACAGGCAAGTCCAAGGTAAAGAACAGGCAAGTCCAAGGCAAAGAACAGGCAAGTCCAAGGCAAAGAACAGCAAAAGAACTGCCAAGTACCAGCCAAAGAACACCCAAGGAACAGCCGAGTCCCGACCAGGTCCCAGCCAGAGACCTTCCGACGTCCCTCTCCATCCACCTCGCCACATAGAGCACAGGACTCTCGCCCTTAACGACCCGCCGTCCTAGGGTCAGTCCGACATATCGCCCGGCCATCCTGAGGTCCCTGTCACGCGCACACAGACAGACAGACAGACACAGAGACACAAACTATCTCACATGTGCACGGTCATACTCGAGCGCGCGTGTACGTGTGGCGTCGCTTATTGTTTTGTGTGCGTACTTAAAGATTCATACTCGTGGTCAAACGCACATTGACGTGTCTGCGCACACTCAAAAATGGACGCACACGCAGAAGACGCACACTCGAAAGTTTTCGTAGACACAAAAAGGCACACTCTTAAATTTACACACAAAAAACGCACACTCAAAAATTTACGCACACGCAAAAGACGCACACTCAAAAGTTTTCGTATACACAAAAACGCACACTCAAAAATTTACGCACACAAAAAACGCACACTCAAAAGTTTACGCACACACAAAAACGCACACTCATAAATTCATACAAAAAAACACTCAAAGTTTACGCACTCACAAAAACGCACACTCATAAATTCACACAAAAAAACACTCAAAAGTTCACTCACACACAA
>NC_091558.1:1845845-1853345 GCF_042767895.1 Penaeus vannamei
AAAAGTAATAATGATGGTAATAAATTATTGTCATTATCATTATCATTATTATTACTTTTATCATTATCATTATTATTATAATTACTTTAATGATAATAATACTGATATTTATTATAAGATAATGATAGTAATAATAGTAATAATAATAATAATTTATCTAATGTACCTTAGGGAGTGTAAGATCTGTATCAAAGAGAAGCTGAAATCAATTAAATCCTCGCAAAAAAAAAAAAAAAAAAAAAAAACACTACTTTTATTTTTGCTAAAATCAGATTTAAACATTAGAGAATTAGAAAATGTGATTTCAACATTGCAGAAATAAAAGTAACGGAAACAATGACATGAAATATTTAAAGGGAAAGTCAAAATATGTCAGATAAAGATTATAGTAGTTTCCCCTTGACTTTACGATACAGAAAATGGAAGCGGAAACAGAGAGAAATGTGGATCTCTTTTGAAAATACTTAATAACCGAGAAGAAGATGGAAAAGAGACATAGAGAAAAAAGAAGAAAAGAAAGAAAAATACCATAATTTGAGAAAAAGAAGGAAAAAAATCGTATATAGCGATGAGATTGACGTCATACTTATTGTTATAAAACCCTATGAACTTAAAGAAAAAAAACTAATGATAAAGATAATAATAAAAATGAAATGATAATAACGCACAGAATAGAGTAAAAATTCAAGTGTTCAAGAAAAAAAAATATTTTCGGGAACCAAAGATTCATCAGGATGATGTTGAAAGATAATTTTTTTTAATGTTGACTAAATATCCCACTTATATTCAATGATAAAAAGAAATATCTTTATCACTAATACAAACTAATTCTCCTTTAATAACAATAAAAAGGAGATAAGAAGCAAATGATGATAAGGATAAGGATAACAACAACGACAATTACTTAGAAATAAAAACATAACTAATTAAACAGAGAAATAAACTTTTTTTTTTTTTTTTTTTTTTTTTTTTTTTTTTTTTTTGTAAATCCTGTGATTATCTTATCGCCTTTTCCAAAATCTTTTTAAGACATTTTTTGAATCTCTTCGTTGACGCCTTATAATTTCGTCCAATAATAATATTTACCTTAATTTCGCATACATATTCAATCAGTTTCTTTCGATAATTATTCTCTCTCTTTTTTTTTTTTGTTTGTTTATGCATCTTTATTCGTATCGACTTCTTTCATTCTTTCTCATTTTCTTCTTTCTCTGCTTCTATCCTTTACGTCTCTTTCTTGTTTGTTTTTTTATTGGCTTTCGTCTATTTCCTCTTTTCTTTATAATCTTGTGTACTATCGTCATTTGATAACACGAATAACCAGATGATTAAAGATCTCTCTCTCTCTCTCTCTCTCTCTCTCTCTCTCTCTCTCTCTCTCTCTCTCTCTCTCTCTCTCTCTCTCTCTCTCTCTCTCTCTCTCTCTCTCTCTCTCTCTCTCTCTCTCTCTTTCTCATAATCACTGAAATCACTCATGTATGCAAATGCAGTATGTATACATGTATTAAAGTCATAATCTAAAACATAACAAGACACTTCTGTGACGTACATGAAAACCTAACTAGGCCTAAAAGACTACAGAGGGTTTGATGCAGATGGAAAGTATTTAAAGTAAAATTAGGATATTTTCCCCATGTTCAGATCAATCAATCATAAAAAAATCCTTAGACTCTCCTGGTATTCACTGGTATGATGTGGCCGATACGAGGGGCATTTCGCTACCCAAAACAGCGTCCCAGATTTTCGCGATTTCCGAAATCCCAAAGGTTCTTATCGGGATTTCAGGATTTCCAGACGGATTTGGCAGGGATTTCCGGAATTGGAGCGATTTCCAAAGTTTTCAAATGTTTTTAAAAACCATTTAATCCTCGTAAATGATTCGAAAACTAAGCTGTTATCAGTTGTTACTAAACAGTTTTCACATGGAATGCACTACTTTACCATAAAACACTATATAAGGTTACTGTAACCTTTCAGATGATAAATTCTATTTTTTTTTTTTTTTTTCGTTTTTGTCATAATCTGATGAATTAACTACTTGGGTATCGTTTTGACCAATTCACTTCCAGAAATAGCCACATTTAAGAGGGGCAAACCCGTTTCTAAAAAAAAAAAAAAAAAAAAAAATGGAATAGATATCAGGGGATTAAAGTAAATTCACATGACCTTGCAGCCACATCCTGTGCTGTTATTTGATTGATATAATGCCTAACCAAGATCGCGCTTGACTTATGCGTAATCGTTTCTCCGGCATTTTTATTTGCTTCATTTTGACAAAGGCCTGCTGCCCCCCCCCCCCCCCACTCCAGAAAAAGGATTCTAGTAGGTACAAAAAACTGAAACGTTGAATCTACTACAAAGGAATCGAGCCCCATTAAACGTTTTGTCTATTTGTCCTTACGTTTTCACAGCGAAACGTTTACAGTTTACTTTGAGTTTAGGCCAAGTTGTCTACATGTCCGAGGCATAATTCCTTGCTTATTTAGCCCGAAAATATGGAATTCTTGCTCTCTGAATCTCTCTCTACGTTATGGCGGTACTTTATTGGACTCCTAAAAGATTCTGAGTAATTAATACCTCCTCATGTGACACGTTGTCCTTCTCGTGATAGATGTTCTTATTCCTCTCTCATTCTTCTGGCATCTTATTAAGGCTACATCGTGGAAAGGTATGAATGAGAACGAATATCTTCTCAATACAAGAGATGTATTTGACCGGTTTCGATTATATCTTCGTCAGAAATACATGACGTCCCTGTATTTCTGACAAAGATATAATCGAATCCGGTCAAATACATCTCTTGTATGTCTCACTTTCATCAGTAAATCTAGTTTGTGCAATGTGGGGTTTTCTTCCAATTTATCAACACGGTATTGTGTTTTTCTTTGCATCTCTTTGTATTGAGAAGATATTCGCTCTCATTCATACCTTTCCACATTTGTCAGCATGAATACGGTTCAAGGTTACTTCACAACGAAACCTCCACCACGCCGCTACTCTGGCACACGACGATCTCAGAGACAAGGGATCACCAGGAACCATCTGCAGACGCCGAGCAGAACCTGTCTCCAGACGCGTCATCTGTGCCCAAGACGTCCAGACGGTTCAGACGGCTCGAAGACACATACGTCCGTGGTTGAGACGGAAGCTGTACCTTCTTTGTCGCTGTCCTTTCGTGTTTACAGTACTAGAGGACGCCCGAGGCTGGTTGACCTTAGGTGACCTGCTTCTCCCCCCCTCGAGGAAGCCCTGTGAACTCACCCCCTTTGTCTAGGCTGAAACAAACATCTCCCGGAGCCAACATAAAATTATATATATATATATATATATATATATATATATATATATATATATATATATATATATATATATAGAGATAGAGAGAGAGAGAGAGAGAGAGAGAGAGAGAGAGAGAGAGAGAGAGAGAGAGAGAGAGAGACAGAGAGAGACAGAGAGAGACAGAGAGAGACAGACAGACAGACAGAGAGAGAGAGAGAGAGAGAGAGAGAGAGAGAGAGAGAGAGAGAGAGACAGAGAGATAGAGAGAGACAGAGACAGAGAGAGAGAGAGAGAGAGACAGACAGAGAGAGAGAGAGAGATTTATATGTGTTTGTGTGTGTGTGTTGTAACAAAGCGATAACATTACTCAAAACCGTTATATCATTAATAAAGAAAATAATAGTTCTGAAAATAAAGCAACAATAGATTGTAACGACAATGAGAACCATCACTTGTACCATTTCTAACCAAGAGACGAAATCCAACTTATTAGGAACATAAACTCTAGTATTTAAGGAACTTTCTAAATCACTTAAGAGAGAGAGAAAAAAAAACGAAAAAAAAAAAAATAAAAAAAAAAAAAATGAAAAAAAGAAAGAAAACGGATTAGAATAAGAGATAGTGAGAGAGAAAAGAAAGAAAAACAAAAAAATTGAAAATAGAAATGAAAAAAAAAGAAAACGGATTAGAATAAGAGATAGTGAGAGAGAAAAAAAAGAGAAAAAGAATACGGTTTAGATGCGCAATACTTTTTTTTTCTTCTTTCGTTACAAAGTGGAGATTAAGGAAAATTGAATAAAGATTAGACGCACTTTAAAACCCACGTTGAGGAGATGGGTGATTATGGATAATTCATACAAAGGAAAAACACATTAATGGATTTAAAGAGGATTAGTTGCAAGAGCTGGATACTATCAGAAATGAGGATATGCAGATTGGATGTTTGTTGGTTCTCTTTTTTTCTTTCTTTTCTTTCCTTTTTTTTAAGTGGTAGAGAGAAAGGGAAAAGAAGTTTGGATAAAAGAAGGTAGGGGAGAAATTGAGGAGGAGGAGGAGGGGGATGAGGAGGATCAGGCTAAGAAGAGGAGGTGGAGGAGGAGGAGGAAGAAAAGGAGGAGGAGGAGGAGGAAGAGAAGGAGGAGGAAGAAGAGAAGGAGGTGGAGGAGGAGGAGGGGAAAGAGAAAGGAGGAGGAGGAGAAGAAGGAGAAAGATTAGAAGAAGTAGGAATAGGAGAAAAAGGAGAAGGAAAAATAAGAGACAAAGAAAGAGGGAAAGGAAAAAGATGAGGACAAAGAAAAAAATGAGATGAAGAAAAAGAATGATGAATATGCATGCAGAAGAGAAGAAGCAGGAGAGAGAAAAGAAAAAAAAGAAAAAAAAAGTGTTTCTTTTTCCTCAACAATGACATCAGCCTCGAAAAAGAACTTAATTTCAAGCAGTATCTTGAGAACCAATTTCGGAAAGTTCTGCTAATGGATGCTGCGGTTTCTAACTAATGCGAGACTGAGAGGTGAGGAGAAGAAGAAGAGAAGAAGAGAGGTGAGGAGAAGAAGAAGAGAAGAAGAGAGGTGAGGAGAAGAAGAAGAGAAGAAGAGAGGTGAGGAGAAGAAGAAGAGAAGAAGAGAGGTGAGGAGAAGAAGAAGAGAAGAAGAGAGGTGAGGAGAAGAAGAAGAGAAGAAGACAGGTGAGGAGAAGAAGAAGAGAAGAAGAGAGGTGAGGAGAAGAAGAAGAGAGGTGAGGAGAAGAAGAAGAGAAGAAGAGAGGTGAGGAGAAGAAGAAGAGAAGAAGAGAGGTGAGGAGAAGAAGAAGAGAAGAAGAGAGGTGAGGAGAAGAAGAAGAGAAGAAGAGAGGTGAGGAGAAAGGGAAGAAGAAGAAGAAGAGAGGTGAGGAGAAGAAGAAGAGAAGAAGAGAGGTGAGGAGAAGAAAAAAGAAGAAGAAGAGAGGTGAGGGAGAAGAAGAAGAGAAGAAGAAGAGGTGAGGAGAAGAAGAAGAGAAGAAGAGAGGTGAGGAGAAGAAGAAGAGAAGAAGAGAGGTGAGGAGAAGAAGAAGAGAAGAAGAGAGGTGAGGAGAAGAAGAAGAGAAGAAGAGAGGTGAGGAGAAGAAGAAGAGAAGAAGAGAGGTGAGGAGAAGAAGAAGAGAAGAAAAGAGGTGAGGAGAAGAAGAAGAGGAGAAGAGAGGAGAAGGAAAAGAAGAAGAAAAGAAAAGAGGTGAGGAGAAGAAGAAGAGAAGAAGAGAGGTGAGGAGAAGAAGAAGAGAAGAAGAGAGGTGAGGAGAAGAAGAAGAGAAGAAGAGAGGTGAGGAGAAGAAGAAGAGAAGAAGAGAGGTGAGGAGAAGAAGAAGAGAAGAAGAGAGGTGAGGAGAAGAAGAAGAGAAGAAGAGAGGTGAGGAGAAGAAGAAGAGAAGAAGAGAGGTGAGGAGAAGAAGAAAGAGGAAGAAGAGAGGTGAGGAGAAGAAGAAGAAAAAAAAAGAGGTGAGGAGAAGAAGAAGAGAAGAAGAGAGGTGAGGAGAAGAAGAAGAGAAGAAGAGAGGTGAGGAGAAGAAGAAGAGAAGAAGAAGAGGTGAGGAGAAGAAGAAGAGAAGAAGAAGAGGTGAGGAGAAGAAGAAGAGAAGAGAAGAGGTGAGGAGAAGAAAGAAGAGAAGAAGAGAGGTGAGGAGAAGAAAGAAGAGAAGAAGAGAGGTGAGGAGAAGAAGAGAGAGAAGAAGAGAGGTGAGGAGAAGAAGAAGAGGAGAAGAGAGGAGAAGGGAAAAAAGAAGAAGTAAAGAAAAGAGGTGAGGAGAAGAAGAAGAAGAAGAAGAGAGGTGAGGAGAAGAAGAAAAAGAAAGAAGAGAGGTGAGGAGAAGAAGAAGAGAAGAAAAGAGGTGAGGAGAAGAAGAAGAGGAGAAGAGAGGAGAGGAGAAGAAGAAGAGAAGAAGAGAGGTGAGGAGAAGAAGAAGAGAAGAAAAGAGGTGAGGAGAAGAAGAAGAGGAGAAGAGAGGAGAGGAGAAGAAGAAGAGAAGAAAAGAGGTGAGGAGAAGAAGAAGTGGAGAAGAGAGGAGAAGGAAAAGAAGAAGAGGGGGGTGAGGAGAAGAAGAAGAAGAGAAAAGAGGGTGAGGAGAAGAAGAAGAGAAGAAGAAGAGGGTGAGGAGAAGAAGAAGAAGAAGAAGAGAGGTGAGGAGAAGAAGAAGAGAAGAAGAGAGGTGAGGAGAAGAAGAAGAGAAGAAGAGAGGTGAGGAGAAGAAGAAGAGAAGAAGAGAGGTGAGGAGAAGAAGAAGAGAAGAAGAGAGGTGAGGAGAAGAAGAAGAGAAGAAGAGAGGTGAGGAGAAGAAGAAGAGAAGAAGAGAGGTGAGGAGAAGAAGAAGAGAAGAAGAGAGGTGAGGAGAAGAAGAAGAAGAAGAAGAGAGGTGAGGAGAAGAAGAGAGAGGTGAGGAGAAGAAGAAGAGAGGTGAGGAGAAGAAGAAGAGAAGAAGAGAGGTGAGGAAGAAGAAGAGAGAAGAGAGGTGAGGAGAAGAAGAAGAGAAGAAGAAGAGGTGAGGAGAAGAAGAAGAGAAGAGAAGAGGTGAGGAGAAGAAGAAGAAAAGAAAAGAGGTGAGGAGAAGAAGAAGAGAAGAAGAGAGGTGAGGAGAAGAAGAAGAGAAGAAAAGAGGTGAGGAGAAGAAGAAGAGGAGAAGAGAGGAGAAGGAAAAGAAGAAGAAAAGAAAAAAAATTGGGGAAAGAAAAGAAGAAGAAGGAGAGAAAAAAAAGAAAAAGAGGTGAGGAGAAGAAGAAGAGGAGAAGAGAAGCGAGGAAGTCAAATTGAGGAGAAAAAATATACAAACAAACAAACAGACGCAGTGAAACGAATTTCCACACACACATATATATAAACATATATATCTATATCTATATCTATATCTATATCTATATCTATATCTATATCTATATCTATATCTATATCTATATCTATATCTATATCTATATCTATATCTATATCTATATCTATATCTATATCTATATCTATATCTATATCTATATCTATATCTATATCTATATCTATATCTATATCTATCTATATCTATCTATATCTATCTATATCTATCTATATCTATCTATATCTATCTATATCTATCTATCTATCTATCTATCTATCTATCTATCTATATATATATATATATATATATATATATATATATATATAAACATATGCATATACATGTGTTTATATATATATATATATATATATATATATATATATATATATAAAT
>NC_091558.1:1855845-1857425 GCF_042767895.1 Penaeus vannamei
GAGAGGGAGAGAGGGGGAGGTGGAGAAAAAAGAGATGGGGAAGAGAGAAAAAAAAATATAAAAAGAGATCGAACGGGAAGAGCATAACAAAAAGGCGAATGGTAGAAAGGGAGAGACAGCAAAAGAGAGAGTGAGAGAGGGAGAATGAAAAGGAAAAGAAAGGAAAAGAACAAACGAGAGAAAGAAATAGAGAACTGCTTCAGCTGAAATTCGAAGTCCCACTCAGTCACTCAAAATAGAAAAGAAGAAGAAGAAGAAGGAGACGAAAAAAGAAAGAAAGAAAGAAAAATATTTGCGTCTGAACACTCCCTCATTATTTTCTATGACAGGGAAGGAATCTCGGAGGAAAATGTCTTAGATAATAAGACAAAATACAAAAAGTGATTTTTTAGAAGGGTCTTCTTCAGGTTCCTCGGAGTCTGAGGATAGAACGTTCTAAATAATATCAATAATAATAACAATAAACGAATAAATAAAGAGACAAATAATAAAATCAATAATAATAACAATAAACAGAGAAATAAAGAGACAAATAATAACATCAATAATGATAACAATAAACAGATAAAGAAAGAGACAAACAAAGACACGAATTTCGTGGGTGTAGAATCTTCTCCCAGAGAAGTCATACTGCAGCACCTTCTTCGCCTTTCTGAATGAATGATTCAAGATCTCTTCGCCAGTGAATGCTTCGGAGACATTCATTCTTAAATATTTATAATCTTCTGTAAATAGATTAATTTGGGGAGAGCTGTCGTTTCGCTGAATATACCTAATTTGGTTGTTGTTGTTTTTTTTTGACACGACAGCCTCTTGTATCTTGGTTTTAATTTCCGACTTGTGTTTCTTGACTTGTCCCATTTCAGTAATCATGGAGAGAGAGAGAGAGAGAGAGAGAGAGAGAGAGAGAGAGAGAGAGAGAGAGAGAGAGAGAGAGAGAGAGAAAAGAGAGAGAGAGAAGGAAGGGATGGAGGGAGAGAGAGAGAGAGAGAGAGAGAAGGAAGGGAGAGAGAGAGAGGGAAGGAAGGGAGAGAGAGGGAGGGAGGGACAGATAGAGATAAAAGGAAGGGTGAGCGAGAGGAAGGGAGGGAGAGAAAGAAAGAGAAAGAGGGGGGAACTGGTTGAGAGACAAAGAGAGAGAAACAGAGAGAGAGAAACAGACAGGCAGACAGACACATAAACGTACGGACAAAGCGTGTCTGTGTGGCGGGCGCAGTGAGTCACCATTAACAGGGGATTATGCCGGTAATGATATGTTGCAGAATAACATGGTGATGTTCCCCCGATCAGCGCCCAGATAATCCGACAGTTTGGTTCGTGCGCGCTCTCTCTCTCTCTCTCTCTCTCTCTCTCTCTCTCTCTCTCTCTCTCTCTCTCTCTCTCTCTCTCTCTCTTCTCTCTCTCTCTCTCTCTCTCTCTCTCTCTCTCTCTCTCTCTCTCTCTCTCTCTCTCTCCCTCTCTCCCTCTCCCTCTCTCTCTCTCTCTCTCTCTCTCTCTCTCTCTCTCTCTCTCTCTCTCTCTCTCTCTCTCTCTCTCTCTCTCTCTCTCTCTCTCTCTCTCTCTCTCTCTCTCTCTCTCTC
>NC_091558.1:1857925-1862925 GCF_042767895.1 Penaeus vannamei
CCCTCCCCCCATCCCATCCCCCACCACCCCTCTCCCTCCACCCCCTCCCTCCCATCTGCCCCCCCACCCTCCTTCCCCACCCACCCCACCCTCACCGAGCTTCCCCAGCGGCGTCTTGGACTGGTAAGCCATGGCGACGTTGAGGCTCCCACCCACCCCTCCCACCCCCACCCCTCCCACCCCCTCCCCACCCTCACCCCCTCCTTCCCCACCCATCCCACCCTCTCCCCCTCCTTCCCATCCCCCCACCCTCTCTCCCCCTCCTTCCCTCCCAACCCCATCCCTCTCCCCCATCCCCACCCCCTCCTTCCTTCCCCACCCACCCCACCCTCACCGAGTTTCCCCAGCGGCGTCTTGGACTGGTAAGCCATGGCGACGTTGAGGCTGACGCAGGTTCCCTTCTGCGTCTTGTAGCCGGCTTCCTCGTTCATGCACTCCTTGTCCTCGATGTAGATGGAGTCCGACTCGAAGCTGAAGTTGCCGACGAGGGTGACGACCGGGGCGGATCTGATGGGGGTGAGGGGGTGAGAGGGGTGAGAGGGTGAGAGGGTGAGAGGGGTGAGAGTAAGGGGTGAGGGGGAGAGGGAGGGGAGGGAGGGGTGAGGAGGGAGAGGGAGTGGGGGAGGGTGAGTGAAGGGGGAGGGGTTGAGAAGATGAGGAGGGAAGGAGGGGTGAGAGTGGGAGGGAGGGTGAAAGGGTGAGGAGGGTGAGTGGGCGGGGAGGAGGAGGGGGAGGGAAGGGGGGAGGGGAGGGGAGAGGAAGGGGGTGAGAGGGTGAGAGTGGGCGGGGAGGGGAAGGGGAAGGGGAGGGTGAGAGCAAGGGGGAGGGACAGGGGAGGGGGAGGGGGGGGTGAGAGTAAGGGTGAGAGGGTGAGAGTGGGCAGAGGGAGGGAGGGAAAGAGAGACAGACAGACAGACAGAGAGAGAATGATAATGATAGTAATAACGCTATCTATCTATCTATCCACATATATATATATATATATATATATATATATATATATATATATATATATATATATGTGTGTGTGTGTGTGTGTGTGTGTGTGTGTATGTGTGTGTGTGTTAACCCCCTTTCTTTCTCTGACTGAAATATTTATTAATAATAATTTTTTTGTTTCCTGCAACCTTCAAAACCCAAAGAAAGGGTAATAAAAAAAAATAAGGAAAACGGGAAAATGAAGAAAAATATAAACGGAAGAGGAAAAAAATATTACTGGGCAACACTTGAAATGGAGGAACCAAAAAACGGAGGAAGATAATAAAAAAAGCAAAATAGGAGAAATACGCAGGAAAAAACGTATAAAAGAGAAGAAAATGACAAATACATAAACAAAACAGACAAATTAATAAAATATAACGTCAAAGTGTTCGTTTACCTGAGCAAAACAGCTGACTCGGCCCCTAGCGCGCCAATCGCCACGTCCGTATAACCGTTTTCGTCCATGTCAACACCGCCGTCTAAGCTGAAGCCAAAGCCTCTCAGGTTACCCGTAAAATCGGAGGCGCGAAGTATCTGCAAGAGGGAAACGGTTGAAATTACAATAAATAAATTTCGTTTTCAAAAAAAAAATTAAACTTCTAACCTCGTCTTTACACTTATACTGCTTTTATTTTTAGTATTACCAACTGCAAATTAACTAAGGCCTATTTCATTGATCTAATTTGCTCCAAATATGTTTTTTTTAACCGTTTGCCCATTTCTTTTATTTTACAAGTTATTTCTTCATCATTTTAACAACTTAAATACCACGAAATCAATACTTATGAATCCATATCATCGCCCTATTAAATATACCCTTTACCAATTAACTACTAATCTTTGTCATCACAACATAAAATACACCCGTTACCCATTAACTATCGCCTCCATTAATTATATTTCTATCCATTAACTTTTATGTCATATCATCCCATTAATAGACCCTATACCCATTAATTAATTGACTGCTCCATTGCTCCATTAACTACCATCCTCATACAACATACCCTTATACATCATGTGGCTGAAGAGGCGCCATTTAATCTATACTTTGCCAATTAACTATCCATCTTTGGTTGCTCCCTCCCCTTTTAAGACCCATTAATCCAACCCATTACCCATTAACAATCCCCTTCGATTGCTCCCTCCCCTTAGAAGACCCATTAAATCAACCCTTTACCATTAACAGTCTGCCTTCGGTCACTCCATCACTAAAAGGCCCATTAATCCAACCCATTACCCATTAACCATCCCCCTTCGGTTCCTCCCTCCCTTAGAAAACCCATTAATTCAACCCATTACCCATTAACAATCTCCCTTCGGCCACTCCCTCCCCTTAGAAGATCCATTAAATGAACCCTTTACCCATTAACAATCCCCTTTTTTGATCCATCACTAAAAGGCCCGTTAAATGTACCCTTTGCCCATTAACTATCCACCTTTGGTTGCTCCACCCTTAGAAGACCCATTAAAATGAACCCTTTACCCATTAACTATGACCTTTCGGTTGCTCCCTCCCCTTAGAAGACCCATTAAATCAACCCATTACCCATTAACCATCCCCTTTTTTGATCCATCACTAAAAGGCCCAATAAATCAACCCATTACCCATTAACAATCCCCCTTCGGTTCCTCCCTCCCCTTAGAAAACCCATTAAATGAACCCTTTACCCATTAACTATGACCCTTCGGTTCCTCCCTCCCCTTAGAATACCCATTAAATCAACCCATTACCCATTAACAATCTCCCTTCGTTTACTCCCTCCCCTTAGAGAATCCATTAAATCTACCCATTACCCATTAACAATCCCCTTTTTTGATCCATCACTAAAAGGCCCGTTAAATCTACCCTTTGCTCATTAACTATCCACCTTCGGTTCCTCCCTCCCCTTAGAAGACCCGTTAAATGAACCCTTTACCCATTAACAATCTCCCTTCTGTCACTCCATCACTAAAAGGCCCATTAAATCTACCCTTTACCCATTAACCATCCCCCTTCGATTCCTCCCTCCCCTTAGAAGACCCATTAAATCAACCCTTTACCCATTAACAATCCCCTTTTTTGATCCATCACTAAAAGGCCCATTAAATCTACCCTATGACCATTAACAATCTCCCTTCGGTTCCTCCCTCCCCTTAGAAAACCCATTAAATCAACCCATTACCCATTAACCATCCCCCTTCGACCACTCCCTCCCCTTACCTGAGATGGGCTTGGGAGAAGACCGTCTGAACCTCCATTGAACACGTACACAGCGCCATCCTCGTCTTCATAAGGTGCGCCCACAGCTAGGTCTGAAATGAGAAACCTGAGGTGTGGGTGTGTAGGTGGAGGGAGAGGGAGAGAGAAGGAGAGAGAGGGAGGGAGAGGGAGAGAGAGGGAGGGAGGGAGGGAGGGTGGGAGAGAGAGGGAGAGGGGAGAGGGGAGGGGGAAGGAGGGAGGGAGGGAGGGAGGGGAGGGATAGGGGAGGAGAGGAGAGAGGGAGGGAAGGAGGAGGGAGAGAGAGAGAGAGAGAGAGAGAGAGAGAGAGAGAGAGAGAGAGAGAGAGAGAGAGAGAGAGAGAGAGAGAGAAAGAGAGAGAGAGAGAGAGAGGAAGACAGGGAGGTAAGTAGGTAGGTTGGTAGAGAGGGAGAGAGGGAGAAGAAAAAAAAAGAGAGAGAACAAAAAAACTAAAAAAAAACAAATTGAAGTCAAAATCTGACAACACGAACACAGAAAAATGACAACAAACAAAATAAAACAAAACAGACAATCCCTGACCATCGTATCCATCTACGTTGACGTCACCAAGTGAGGTCAGAGCCAGCCCGAATCGCGCCCATGCACTCTGACCTCTGACCTCCTGCTGTTTCTGCGACTCACTCTGGAATGGGGCAAAGGTCACTGTCACTGTTATTTCCATTATTCCAGTTTCATTCCAATTGTTATTGTCATGGCTTCGTCATCATTGTCACTATTAAAAAATAGTAATGGTGACAATGAATAACAATTTTTTTTTCTTCTAAAATATTGTTCCTTAGGCTCGTTTCCCCCCGCTGACCCCCCCCCCCCAGGAAAGAGTTGAAACGACGGGTATGGGAAAGGCTAGATCAGCAGCAACTCGAGGAGGTGTCATGGCGTCTGATTCTGAAAAAAAAAAAAAAAAAAAGAGAGAGAGAGAGAGAGAGAGAGAAATAATAAAAAAAAAAAGAACAGGGGGTTTATTTCGATGACGTCACAAAAAGTTACGGATGCTCTGTGAATATGGTCGATCATTTTAGTCTCTTCAATTATCAAAAAGGATGGAAAATAACGATTTTAATTGTTATATTTTCACCGAACAACCATCAAAACAGGCGCCACGACACCTCCCCGAGTCACTACTGATCAATAATGAATTATAAATAATGAATAATAAATAATGAATAATAAATAATCAATAATGAATAATTAATAATGAATTTAATTATTATATTTCCATTGAACAACCATCAAAACAGGCGCCACGACACCTCCCCGAGTCACTACTGACCAAGCTTCTCCCGTTCGCATAAGCCTCTCACCTTCTTCAGCGTCAATAATTAATTGATTGCTCCATTTATACATTAACTACCACCCTCATGCGGCTGAAGAGGCCCCATTAAATCTACCCTTTGCCCATTAACTATCTATCTTTGGTTGCTCCACCCTTAGAAGACCCATTAAAATGAACCCTTTACCCATTAACTAGGACCTTTCGGTTGCTCTCTCCCCTTAGAAAAAAAACCATTAAATCAACTGAATCAATCTCACCTTCTTCAGCGGCGAATAATAGACGAACACGCCCCCTGCGTCGGGTGCCTCCTTCTCCCCCCGACAGAGTGGCGCCCCGACGGCGAGATCCGACACGCCGTCACCGTCGAAATCCCCCGACGCGAGACTGTACCCGAACTTGGCTCCCGTCTCTCGGCCTTCCAGCGCCTTCAGGACGGACTTGAGCGAAGGCGGGTAGAATTTCACCTGTGGGAGGGAGGAAGGAAGGGGGGGGGGAGGTCAAGTC
>NC_091558.1:1867925-1872925 GCF_042767895.1 Penaeus vannamei
AAAGGTCGTTGGGGGGAGAGAGACAACGTGTGGGAATATATACGTACATACAACATAAAACGTACATACAACATAAACACAAAAATGTAGGCGTATGTGTGTGTGGGGGGGGGTTGTGTGTGTGGAGGTGGGGGGAGGGGGAGGGGTGGTGGTGGGGGTTGTGTGTGTGTGGTATGTGTGTGTGTGTGTGTGTGTGTGTGTGTGTGTGTGTGTGTGTGTGTGTGTGTGTGTGTGTGTGTGTGTGTGTGTGTGTGTGTGTTCGTGTGTGTGTGTGTTTATAAAGGAAACAAAGCCATAATAATAAATTGAAACAAGATGGTCACGTGTCGACCTCATCAAGAGTTCCCAACCAGTTTTTTTCTCTTATTTTTGTGTACACGATACTGTTTTTTGTGATAGAAAATATAGGAGAAGGAGTTTCTGGAATAAAAGGGAAGTAGATTAGACACAAGAAGAGTAACGATGAGCATTTGGCGGGGACTGTAATAACTAAACTATAACGTCTATTTTCAATAAAGAACAAATTGGCAACTCACTCTGGAAAATGAGACGCTCCGATTTGACAAATTTTAACATGCATTTTTTTCTCTCTATTCTAATCAGCTGATATTTGATACTTATGTGTTCAGTACACTAAAAAAAAAAAACATACAATAACTTAACTGCTGTACCCTTTATTTTTTTATATCTCATTTTTCTTTTTTATATATTTTTGGGCGATTTGGAATGATTCAGAGTCCTGATCAGTTGCCAGTTTATGTTTATTCTTCATTCACTTTTATTTTCTAATTTTCATTCATTCTTTTTCTGGGATTGCATCTTTAAGTGCATTTCTACCTCGCGAAAACGTAAAATCAAAATTTACCATATCTCTCTTATTTCTTCATCCATTTAATCATTCCATCAACACATGTACAAAGTTTACATAAGGGGAGGTCACCCGAGCGTTTTTTTTTTTTTTTTTTTAACAACCAGTTTGTGATATGATCCTGAAGCCGGAACGATTTTTACGCGGTTTCCCAAATTTGCTGGTCACACGGAGCGAAAAGAACCATCGCGAAGGCGCGCGATATCAGCGGTAAACATGGCGTCCACGAGGATTTCCCGCGCGACCCTCCTCTTAAATATTTTGTCATCTGCAGCTGTAATGGAGGCTGAAAGGTTACGTAAACGGCGTTTGTGGGTTCGTTCGTGGTTGCAGGGAAGAAATAGCAGAAATAAGACCATACTCTGCTGATTTTGGCAAAAAAAAAAAAAAAAATACAAACGCTTCTTTGAGAAACTTGGAAGACGCGCGCATGTAAACAATGATGACGTCACGGTAGTTCAAATGAATTTCCGTGGAGAATTAATAAACACACTTTGAAAATATAAATGTATAAACTAAAATATATGTTGATAAAATCTTATTGATATATATATAAATAATTGTTTTTAGGCACGCAGTTGAGTACTTTTTCCTTAGCAGACTATAGACTCTTTCTTGACAACCCACTTGCCTATAATTCGCTTCCACATCGGAGGTATTGTCGACTTGGAAGTTGCGGGTAGTGGAAAAGTTTCCGTTGATTTATCGGTGTAAAAACGCTCGTGTGACCGCCCCTATAATGTTCAAAAAGTAATGTGTAGATAGATCACTAAAACAGAATTCTAAACACCATTAAAGTCTACATATATACACACCAATAAAAAACAAAGATAAAACGGGTATACAATCACCTTTGTTTGGAAAAAAATAGGTTATATCTTAACTATAGCGACGGAAATATAAATATCGCATTTTTTTTTTTTTTTTTTTTTTTTTTTATCTAAAGCGTGACTTCCCTTCATTACCACACCAGAAAAAGATAATGAGAAAAAGTCTGATTACAAATGCCTAAAGATTGTCTGTTAGGTTTCTGTCGGTTCTCTCTCTCTCGCTCATTATCTATCAGTTTATTTTTATCTCTCTATCCCTCTCTCACCCTCTTTGCCTGTCTGTTTCTCGCTCTCTCTCTCTTTTCTCTCTCTCTCATCTCTCTCTGTCTATGTATGTCTTTCTGTCTATATCTATTTCTCTGTCTCTATCGATCTCTTATTTCTCTGTCTCTATCGATCTCTTATTTCTCTGTCTCTATCTATCTATCTCTATCTTTGTCTCTATCTATCTATCTCTATCTCTGTCTTTATCGATCTATCTATCTTTATTTCTCTGTCTCTATCTCTCCGACTCTCTCCCTTTCTCTCTCGCTTTCTCTCTCTCTCTCTCTCTCTCTCTCTCTCTCTCTCTCTATATATATATATATATATATATATATATATATATATATATATATATATATATATATATATATATATATCATTAACATATACATGAAAAGAAAAAACACACACACACAAAGCACACACACACACAAAACACACACACACAAAACACACACACAAAGCACACACACACACAAAACACACACACACACACACACACACAGATACCACGACTTACAGCTAGGTGGGAAGTATTTCTGTTCAGGGTACTTAGAGTATGCCCAAACGCCATGAGGTGAGGACGGGGCAGATCCAAGGCAGGTTTACTCTTGTCTGTGGGTGGAGGGAGGTAAAAGAATTAGGAATTAGCATCTTTTTAAATAAAATGGAGGAAAGGGAGAAGGGAGAGGAGTAAAATATGTTTATTATCATTAGTATGGTAAGCCATGTAAAGAGCCACACTTTAAAAAATCGAGAATTATGGTACCAATGGTGTCTGTGCAGGTCTAAACACAGCTAAGAAAAAAAAAAAGATGGATAATCATCTGCTATTTCCGTATTAAAAACATTACCTGAACATTTAAATACATTCTGGTAAGAAGTTAGTCTCTGAAGACAATTTATTCCAAAACATGATAATAGCAGTAAAAAAAAAAAAAAAGAAAAAAAATGTAGATGTAGACGATCGATTTACATCAAATATCACTGAATTGAGGGTTATAGAACTTCTAGTAACTTTTGCAGGTTTATAAGACTCACAGCCCCAATTTTCCTACAATACCCAATGTCCAATTCTAAGTCAGATATATGTATATATATATATATATATATATATATATATATATATATATATATATATATATACATATATATATACATATATATATATATATATATATATATATATATATATATATATATATATATATATATATATATATATATATATATATAGATATATAGATATATATATATCGGTTATGTTGGCAAGATTCGTTCGAAATAACAGCGTATACAGATGCTCCTTAGATACCTTTTTAGTCGTCCAGTAATGTTATCTCATTTTTCTACAGGGTCTACGAAATCACATTGAAACCAGCTGAGAACCTTCACTAAATACGACCAAAAGTACCTGCAAATGCCCTGTAGTTGGCTAAACGCTACCAGTATTTAATACCCGTCTACTTCGAGTTAGCTAACAAACGCTACTAATACTGATACTAATACTAATACCCGCTTGAAAGAGACTTCCACTTACCGAACACACGCTATACAATATTCAATGCCCGTGTAAAATGCCCTCCACTTAACTAAAAAACGCTACAGCTATTTAATACCCGTGTAAAATGCCCTCCACTTAACTAACACACTAACACGCTACAGCTATTTAATATCCGTGTAAAATGCCATCCACTTAACTAACACACTAACACGCTACAGCTATTTAATACCCTTGTAAAATGCCATCCACTTAACTAACACACTAACACGCTACAGCTATTTAATACCCTTGTAAAATGCCATCCACTTAACTAACACACTAACACGCTACAGCTATTTAATACCCGCCTGAAAAACCGTGTAAAATGCCATCCACTTAACTAAAAAAAACGCTACAGCTATTTAATACCCGTTTGAAATGCCCTCCACTTAACTAACACACTAACACGCTACAGCTATTTAATACCCGTGTAAAATGCCCTCCACTTAACTAAAAAAAAAACGCTACAGCTATTTAATACCCGTGTAAAATGCCATCCACTTAACTAACACACCAACACGCTACAGCTATTTAATACCCGCCTGAAAAAGACCTCCACTTAACCACTTAACCAACACACGCTATACAACACCAGCATCCACTGCACAAACGGGGTCGATGCTTAACCACGACACTCACCGCTGTCCGATACTGAAGGAAGGCGAGGGTCAGGTTCACAGGTCATGTCATCAGGGTCACAGAGGAAGATGTTGCCCATGGGTGGCTTGCCTTTGTTAATGGTCGCTTCCTTTCCTTTGGGCGCTCCGACGACCAGGCTGTTCATGAAGGTAAGGTGGGAAAATAGGGGAAGGGGGCACATTAAGGTAAAATATCCATAGGGTGAGAATGGGTAAGGTTAAAATGGGTCAAGGGAGATACGAGGTCGTGGAGGTAGGGTAAGCTAGGGCAAGAAAAAGATGCATTAAGGTAAACTTATGCTCAGGGTAAGAAAGGCATACATTAAGGTAAATTCCCTCCCTCCTCCTCCCTCTCCTTCTCCCTCCCTCCTCCTCCCTCTCCTTCTCCTTCCCTCCTCCTTCATTTCCCTCTCCTTCCTCTCCTTCTCCCTCCCTCCTCCTTCCTCTCCTTCTCCCTCCCTCCTCCTCCATCTCCCTCTCCCTCCCTCCTCCTCCCTCTTCCTCTCTCCTCCCTCCTCCTCCATCTCCCTCCCTCCTCCTCCCTCTCCCTCCCTCCCTCCTTCTCCCTCTCCCCCCCTCCCCTCCTCCTCCTCCTCCCTCCCTCTCCCTCCCTCCTCCTCCCTCTTCCTCCGTCTCCCTCCCTCTCCCTCTCTCTCCCTCTTCCTCCCTCTCTCCTCTCCCTCCCTCCCTCCTCCTCCTCCCTTTCCCAGTCCCTTCCTCCTCCTCCCTCTCTCTCTCCTTCCCTCCTCCTTCCTCTCCCTCGCCCTCCCTCCTCCTCCCTCTCCCTGCCTTTCCCTCCCTCCTCCTCCCTCTCCCTCCCTCCCTCCTCCTCCCTCTCCCTCCCTCCCGTCCTACTC
>NC_091558.1:1880425-1885425 GCF_042767895.1 Penaeus vannamei
TAGATCACCAATATAAATACGATTTTACAGGAAAATAACTGAGATAAGAGGAATGCATATGGCAACTCACTTCACCTACTGCACCTACCCATCACAAATGAACCTTACCCTCACATATAAACAATCACTCACAGAGGGATATATATATGAACCATTACGCCTTAGTCCATTCCATTGGAACCATTAGTCATTACAAAAATTCATCTTTAAGATATCAGTTTGCCGTTTTCCTCTTTCTCGCCACACATCCTGGCCTGGTTTGATGCATCTATTTTGTCTTCTTTATTCTTGATTGCCTCTCTGCTTTTCGAATCATGGCTGTTCCTGTCCAAGCTAATGAAATACATATAACTCTCGCGTGTGTGTCTGTGCATGCCAATATCTCTCTGAATCCCTTGCATGACTTTTTTCCCCATTACTCGGTGCATTAATTCTCTGTGAGCGTCACATACCCATAGCAAAGTGTGGAAAATTTAATCAAATCGCCATGCAGGCCACAAAATTGATGTCTTTTAATCCACGACTGGCTTACACCCTCTTGCCCTCGCGCCATTCAAATTGAGCGAAATCTTTTGGCGTTTAAGACCTTGGTTTGCTAATGCTTTTCAAATGTTGGAAATTAGGTCAACGACTCTAAAGACGCGGAAATTATTTATGTATGAATAAGGACAGAGTAATGACAGGGTCTACAAGCTTAGTAGGTCTGGTTCAACAGAGATAATTTTTCTCTATCTGCACCTCCGTTTAGGGAAAAATTAGACTACATCAACATACAAAGGTCAGCCACGCTTTTATAATTCAAACAAGACAAGTTTAAAACAAAACAAAGCCATATTTAATTTCATATGAGGTTAATTATAGTTCAGAAGCGTCAGAAAACCTGTATATCTAAAGAAAAAAAAAATTAGATAAATAAAAAATAAATAAATGAATATGATAATCATTGTTCAGTAGAGCCAAACTGACTACTTCAAATTGATCTAAAAATTCGTTACGGTTTCTCTGTCCCTCTATCCGCTTAACCCAGTTTTCTTTCACTTGAATCACTGTAATTGAAGAATATAATATATGTGCGAACCTCAAGCTGCCCGGCAAATGTAGGCTCACGGAGAAAAAAACGTGCGTGGATGGAATAATTTATGCGATTTCACTTTTTCTTGAGGTCGCCGCTCGCGGACTGAGGCTCTGGCGGCGCTCTCTCGCTTCAAGGAAGAATTAGGGTTTATTGGCCATTCCTTTCGAATAGATGCATAGATGTAGATAGACAGATATAAATATACATTTATATATACATACATACATACATATATATATGTATATATATATATATATATATATATATATATATATATATATATATATATATATATATATATATGTATATATATGTGTGTGTGTGTGTGTGTGTTTGTGTATGGGGAGAGGCTGAAATAGAGTAAATGTAGAAGAAAGATACGCAAAAACACCTCTTAAAACGCTGAAAACCCGCCACCAAACGAGTGTCCTTCATCAAAGCCTCCTCACAGAAGCGCCAACATTTGAGGTAGCCTATCTCTGGACATTCAACCCCAGTTTTCGATAAAAATCCACGGGAAATACACACCTCTAGAAGCTTCTAAATCGCCCCTAGTCAGGTAGCCCGTCGCTTAACCAGGGTAGACCCCCTCGGATACCAGATACCTTACCTTGGTGTAAATTACAGAAAGATTGATTTACTATTTACTATTGATTTACTAGAATTATTGATCTACTTCTGTGTCCAACTTTGGTGTCTGAAAACCGCATACTTTCGTATAGAGAAACATCTAACTTTTGTCTAGTTCCATCCATTGTCTGATTTTTTTATTATTCTTTTTTTTTCTTTCTTTTTTTCGAATTACATTTTCCAACATTTGGGACACAGAATGGGCTCTTGTATTGCATTTTAAAAGAAGAGATACCTATGTGTTAAAATTGCGGGAGGCCCGATCCATGAATATTCCTTATAGAGATATGTATGTGTGGAATTCATGTTGAACAGATTGCAACAGGAACAACGAAGGGAACGGCAAGAAAACACACGAATATGCCGAAGGCCTTTTCACTATTGCTTCGTCAGGACATATGCTACATGAGGTACATAGAGGAGTATATATACAACTACTGGGTGATCAGGTCTCATCGGTAATCCTCATGTAGCATATGTCCTGACGAAGCAATAGTGAAAAGGCCTTCGGCATATTCGTGTGTTTTCTTGCCCTTCCCTTCGTTGTTCCTGTTGCAGAGACATGCATATACACAACAGTAAATGCATATCCGTCTATCTATCTGATAGACATACATCTATCCATCTATCCGGTAGATATCCATGTCTAGATTGATAAATATGCACTTCTTTGTGTGTATATGCATGTTAGTATATATAAATATTCACTAGGTTAGGTCTCGTATTTCAAAACTAGCCAATAATCTAAAGAACAATGTAAACAACAACAACAAAAACAAAAACTTTACTGAAGATTATTGTAAAACATTTTAAAAATACCTGTACAAAATAAAAAAATATATATAAAAAACAAGTACGTTAAATACCTGAAGCATTCGACACTGCAATTTAAACAATATGAGCGACGTAGATTTTTTATTTTTTATTTTTTTTTTCTTTTTTACATACATAGTATAAGAGTGTACTCACTTTTTTCGGTTTCACTGCGTGAGAGAATGCCATATAAAATGTAATTATATAATTTTCTATGAAACAGAGTGAGTCGATCTTCCCTAGTTGAACCATTCATCTATATAAACCAATACACACACATATATGTACGTATATATGTGTGTGTGTGTGTGTACTTATGAGGGCGTAAACCTTATCGCATATTCTACCTAAATCAGCAAAAAGATATTTTACTTGTTTTTCCTCCCAAACATGAATGGTGAGAATGTCCTGCAGTGGAATACCGCAAGCTGTTGAGAGAGAGAGAGAGAGAGAGAGAGAGAGAGAGAGAGAGAGAGAGAGAGAGAGAGAGAGAGAGAGAGAAAGAGAGAGAGAGAGAGAGAGAGAGAGAGAGAGAGAGAGAGAGAGAGAGAAAGAAAGAAAGAAAGAAAGAAAGAAAGGAAGAAAGAGAGAGAGAGAGACAGACACACAGAAAGACAGACAGACACAGACACATAGACAGACGGAAACAGAGACAGAAAGAAAAAACAAAGAAAGACAGAGAGATACAACTTCCTTTGTCAACCAGATGCCCTCGAATCGCCAACCCCCAACGAACACACAGCAGCCACAGGCAACAGATAGTGAGAAAACTACACTAGAGGTTCTTGGAGACGTCAAGGAACCAGAGAAGATTCCTGGCGAGAACTACTCCTGAAGGACGCAGAAGAGCTGGAGTCACGGAGGACCTATTGGAAGAACTGGTTGTAGTTCCTTGGAATCTAGGGAGAGGAGGAGGGAAAGAAGAAGAAGGAGGAGGAGCAGACGGAGGAGGAGGAGGAGGAGGGAAAGAAGAAGAAGGTGGAGGAGCAGAGGGAGGAGGAGGAGGAGGAGGAGGAGGAGGAGGAGAAGAAGAAGAAGAAGAAGGAGGAGAAGAGGAAGAAGGAGGAGGAGGAGAACAAGAATGAGAAGTGGAAAAAGAAGAAGGAAGAGGAAGGGAAGGAATGAAGAAGTAGAACACAAATAAGAACAAGACGAAGAAAATGAAGAAGTAGAAATAGAAGATGATGATGGTGATGTAGAAGAAAGAGGTGGAGGAAAAATCACGTTTTCCTAGTATAATATTTAACGTCTGTTTGTAGAATCCACATTCATGTTAATTTTTTCCTCTTTTCACAACCACTTTCTCAATAATTGTTACAATGAGAAACAGTAAAATTTATTTGTATGATAATAACAATAATAATGATGATTGTGATGATGATGACTATTGATGATACTAACAATAATTATAATGATAATAATATCAATGGTAATTATAATGATGATGGTGATGATGATAATGATAATATTATAGAAAATAATATAGATAATAACAGTAATAAGTGATAATGATAGTGATATCGGTAAGAATAGTTATTACTCTATAACCCTTAAACATTGTTATAGTGAGCATCGTCATCATCATAACCATAGTCACCGTTATCATCACCATCATCACTCTTATCAGTATCATCACCATTATCATCACTATCATTATTATCACCATTATCATCACTTTTATCAGTATCATCACCATTATCACCACTATCATTATCATTACTATAACCTTATCATCATTATCACCATTATCAATCATCATCATCACTATTATCCCCAGTATCTCAATAATCTTCACTATCAACATCATGATCATCATCATCATTATCATTAAGAGTAATAACATTAACAAAATGACGGTATCGTAACATAATAACATATTAATTAAATTTTTTTTCGTTCCTAGTTGTAATGTTATATAGATAATGATGTTGAGTGTGATGTTAGATTACCTGTCTAGGTAATGGCAGCTGATCAGCCAATAGTGTAATGGATGTGTAATGAGTAATGAGTAAGGAATGTGTAATTAGTAATGCGTAAGGAATGTGTAATGAGTAATGAGTAAGGAATGTGTAATGAGTAATGAGTAAGGCATGTGTAATGAGTAATGAGTAAGGCATGTGTAATGAGTAATGAGTAAGGATGTGTAACGAGTAATGAGTAAGGATGTGTAATGAGTAATGAGTAAGGATGTGTAATGAGTAATGAGTAAGGATGTGTAATGAGTAATGAGTAAGGATGTGTAATGAGTAATGAGTAAGGATGTGTAACGAGTAATGAGTAAGTATGTGTAATGAGTAAGGAGTAATGTATGAGTAATGAGTAAGGCATGTGTAACAAGTAATGAGTAAGGATGAGTAATGAGTAAGGATGTGTAACGAGTAAGGAGTAAGGCTGTGTAATGAGTAATGAGTAAGGATGTGTAATGACTAATGCGTAAGCCATGTGTAGTGAGTAATGCGTAAGCCATGTGTAATGAGTAATG
>NC_091558.1:1890425-1902925 GCF_042767895.1 Penaeus vannamei
TATCGTATACTCGTATTTCAGTTCCTAGCACCGTTCATGAGTTATATGTTCATTACTAATTTTTGTACATTTAATTGGTTTTATCCTATGTATTCTTTTTTTTTTATCTCTTTTTTTTCTATACCAAAGGTTTTATCACTCTTTCCGCCTGATGTTTGTCAGTGTGAGTCATCATCACTTGAGAAAAACGTTTGCGCAATCGAACGGAATTTTCTCATCCAATGTTATTTGGTCGGTCGAAAACGTTTCTGGGAATTTCCTCTACCAGTGTCTTGGTCTGCCGAAAACGTTTTTTTGGGATGGCGGAGACATTTCCAAACCAACTGTTGTGTTCTTTTAATGCTTGACCTCATCTGCTAACATTGTTCATATATGTGTGTGTGTGTGTGTGTGTGTGTGTGTGTGTGTGTGTGTGTGTGTGTGTGTGTGTGTGTGTGTGTGTGTGTGTGTGTGTGTTGTGTGTGTGTGTGTGTGTATGTGTGTATGTGTGTGTGTGTGTGTGTTGTGTGTGTATGTGTGTGTTGTGTGTGTTGTGTGTGTATGTGTGTGCTGTGTGCGTGTGTGTGTGTGTATGTGTGTGTTGTGTGTGTATGTGTGTGTATGTGTGTGTTGTGTGTGTATGTGTGCGTTGTGTGTATGTGTGTGTATGTGTGTTGTGTGTGTATGTGTGTGTTGTGTGTGTATGTTTGTTGTGTGTGTATGTGTGTGTTGTGTGTGTATGTGTGTTGTGTGTGTATGTGTGCGTTGTGTGTGTATGTGTGTTGTATGTGTATGTGTGTGTGTGTGTGTTGTGTGTTTATGTGTGTGTTGTGTGTGCGTGTGTGTGTGTCAAGCCTGTGAATACGCGGACAAAACCTCACACGAGAGAACACGCTTGTCCTCAAAGACTTAGCACTCCATTGGAATCTGAGAATCTGTCCCGACGAAGCAGTGCTGTGACACGACCTCGGACATCATCATGTGCTTCTATTCTTCTTTGCATTAATTTTATCACCGTTTGTTCAGCACGATTCCTCCGAGGTGTCTTCATGCACGTCCTCCGATGTACCGGCTCTTTGTTCCCTGTTTTCTGTCCATTCAGGTTTGTAGGAAATAGCTTTTTAAAGGTTTTAAAATCCCTTCAGCTTGGGTTTGAGAAAGGAATGAGACGTAATAGTGATAAAAAATAAACACTGTCATAATGTGAAATAAACTCTTTGATACTATATTATTTTATATTACATGAAACGAATATATAGCTACAATATGAATGGAATTCTGCTTCGTCTGATAAGGAAACACTCGGCGAGTTCGAAACGTCACGTATGATTTGATTTCATATCGTGACATTGTTTCCTTTTATTTTTGTTTGCGTGTTACTGTGTTGTGTTAGTGATAACGTTTGAGATTTTCATATATTACAAGTATCTGTCGTTCGATACTCGCAAGGCCTTTACTCACGGCATGACTGAAACACTAAACATAACTAAAAACTGTGATGTGCGCAGTAATAGACATATAAATTTATAAGATTAAATAAATCCAATTGATAAATAAACTTCATACCAATGTTTATATTCTATAATTTGTTATGTTTTCTTATATTATGTTATGTTCTCGCATGTCAATAAATATTTGGGCATCTTTTTCTGTTTGTATGAAATAAGGCTAGTCTAAGGCACAAATCGAGTACACATTAGGTTTGCCAGTTATCTTTTCACAGAAAAGAGAAGAAAGGAGGACGAAAGGGGAAAAAATGTATTACCCTACATTGGATGAGTAAAAGACACAGAAAAGAGATCGGAAAAAAATAGAATAATGATGATTAGACAGAAAAAAAAGGATTTAGCCCACGATTGGCAGGATCAAAGACACAGAGGAGAAGAACAGGAAAAAAAGACAGAAAGTAAACAAAACCTATAAAAACGAAAGGCTAGGATAAATTTTAAAAAGACGAACAGAGAAGAAAAAACAGAAAAAAGTGAGCCAGCAAGTGGATGGGTCAAAGGCACAGTCACCTTGGCCAAGCGGGAAGCAGAACGTCTGTGCCGATAGATATGACACAGAATTAATTAGTGATTCAGAACCCTTGCACTGAGCGTGGCAGTTCCAGCCAACAGCTAGGAAGTCACGCAGCCATGGTACCTGCAGGGAGAGAGAGAAAGAGGGGAGTGAGGAAAGAGAGGAAGAGGGAAAGAAGAGAAAGATAGTGAGAGGAGGGGTCGGGGGAAGAGATAGATAGATAGAGAGAGAGAGAGAGGAAGATAGTGAGAGATGGGGGAGAGGGGGTTAAGGAGAGAGATAGATAGAGATATATAAAGAGAGGGGGAGGGGAAGAGATAGATAGATGGAGGGGGAATGAGAGAAAGAAAAAGAGGGAGAGTAGAAAGTCAGTGAGACAGGGTGTAGGTCAGTGTAGGGACAGACAGAAAAGGAGAAAGAGAAAAAAAGAGGGAGAGAGACAGATAGACAAAGACAGACAGACATGCAGACGGACGGACAGGCAGACATAAAGAGAGAGAGAGAGGCAGGGACAAACAAACTAACAAACAGACAGACAAAGTAAAGACACAGGAGGAGAGTGGGGTACGAATTAGTGGTGTATGAACATTCAATATATTTAAAGTGATTATCAACAATACTGAAACGTGCATTCAGATAAGCCTCATTCACAGGTTCTAAACACTTGCAAGAGGTGTATAGTGTGACGTCATAAAGATCGTCTGTTAACCTATCTTTTGTGATTGTTATCAATTTAATACTTATGCTTCGGATTAAGATGGTTTTATTTGACATGATAATGTCCCTTATCAAAGAGGATTGAATGGTCATTGAAGAGAGGTAAGTTAGATCAATATTATGATAGTATTGTTATTTTAGCGTTATTTTGGCTTCTTCTTGGGGGGGGGGGGTAAGGGTGGTGGGCGAATCGAGTAAAATATATTTTTTTTTTCAATTAGCTTTTCTAGGAGCATTTTAAATCTAAGAAGAGAGTTATAAAGGTATAATTTGGGAGAGGGGGGGGGGGGAGGTAGACCTATGAGTGCAATCGCCAGCCAATTCTGATGTTAACAGAACAACGGTAAAGAAGACAGTGAATATTTCAGCAAAAAACATGAGACGGATATATCAGTAGAATATCATATCAGTTAGAACGTTAGCTTGTGTTATAATGTCAACAAATTGTAAGAAAAGTGATAAGTTAAATGCCACATATGTAGCAAGCAAGATTATAACATATCAAGATTATTACTAATCTTAATAACAAGAATATTAATACTACTATTATTAATTATTACTAATAACAATGATGAAGTTGATAAAAATGATAATAACGACGATATCAACAACAATGACAATAGTAATCATAGTAACGATAATAAATCAATAAAAACTGAAAATTCACGAACATAGAAATCTGATTTATCTAGCAACCAACAGTCTGAGTTTCAGGAAAGCAAATAAAATATCTTTTATGTCGACAGCTATTTCATACCTCGGGTAATAAAGGCGATGCTGTGTCATTATCTTTCATATATAAAGATAGATCAAAGTTCAGTCGCCAGGTCAGCCATTTTGAAGCATACGGAAAACGTATGTTATCAAATTTCTGTTAGTTTTATAAGCATGAATATATATATATATATATATATATATATATATATATATATATATATATATATATATATATATATATATATATATATATATGCGCACACACACACACACACACACACACACACACACACACACACACATATAGATAGATAGATAGATAGATAGATAGAATATCCAAAAGAAGTGCGTATGTGTTTACCGTAACCGTTGTAAAAGACGGCACTTGAGGAATTCGTCAAAAACAGTCCCAACATACAACTTGTTATAAAAGCAAATAAATAATCGCATTATGTAGACTTGTTCCCCTTTGTATTGGGGTAATAGGGATAATCGTTAAAAAGAAACATAATAGATGTTATTAGTAATGATAATGGATTTGACGAAGAGGTTTAGAATTTAATGGAAATAAAGAAAATAAGAATTTCAATAGAAACATATTACATAGCACGAACATTAATGAATAACTAGAAAAATGTCAACAGATTTTAGGGTAACAGTTTAAATCTGCTATCAGATAACTCTTCCAAACTGATAGTTTAGAATGAAATAAAGGCAAATAAAAATGTTCTTCGACCATCCCCAGGTTGATCATAATACAATAATAAGTAGCTAGGGTTTACCTTCTGGAGAATGATATAGCTATTAATAAAACCCAGTTGATGCTTCTGGTTGGCACAGATCTGTCCATAGCTTGGTAGTTTATAAAATCATCTATTGGCGACAAAATCAGTAATTTGATAAGATAATTTCATCGAAATCATTAATTTCTGTCGGCCATATTGGCGGTTTGTTTACAGTTGTGACGTCAAGAAACTATAGCAAGCTTCCTCTGAAAGTTGTTTGGAAATGTTTGGTTTGGTTAAGAAGACTAAGAAATCTGACCAAAAACAAAGATGAGGAAGAAGTTTCCATTTTTTTACAAGAAATCTTGGAAATATCTTGCTGTCAAAAATGCGCCTTTGTATAGCATGTTTTATATTCATACGTGAATATTTGAGTTGTTTTTCATTAAATATATTTTTTTTTCTTTCTACTTCATACAACCCTGGCAAATTGAAGAACTGGAGTAAAACATAATGTCAAGCCATCCACAAGTTCTTTACATATATATATATATATATATATATATATATATATATATATATATATATATATATATATATATATATATATATACATATATATATATATTATTTTCTTTCTCTCTCTCTTTCTGTTCCTCTGTTCTGTGTGCCATGAAAGTTAATCCAGTATTAAAGTTTAATCCAGATTTCAAGTGCGCATGCGCGTTGGTAGCGTCCAAGATCAACTTTTAATGCACCTCTAGACCAGGCTTTAATATTAAGCTCATTTCTTAATCCTGCAATGCGCAGAAGGGACAAGTTAATCCCGCCAATCATGTACTATTACGTGACGTGTCCATCGCTTGAGTTGCCATTCAGAGTTATTTTCGGCAATAACATCGATCGTCTTAGAACTTTCATACTTAGTATTTATTATGAAATTGAAATTGTATATATTTACACAAATGATCAAATATTCTGATAAAGGAAATAACTTATGGTAATGAATATAAAAAACAATATAATCCCACGAGGATTCTTTGAAGTTCAGAGGCTACGGGCATGGAACTCATATTTCCAGGTTAGTGAAACAAAAATGATATGGTCACAGTCACACAAGTTGACGTTTTAAATCAAATATGAACCAGATTTTAAAGAAGAATTATGTGCTGACTTTTTCTCAACTAATTTACTACAAAATTAACAAGTATACTTTTCTATGGACCTCCTGAACAGCATCCTGAAGAAAACATGTTTCCCGCCAACACGATTGAACGCAGCAAAGAGCTGTCCGAGGAAACTGCGCGATGGATATTAATTGGTGAATGTCATTTTTGTACTTGAGTGTCATTGTAATAAAGATTGGTTTTATAGTTTTTAGAGCAGTTTCGTTACCCATTTCACTACTATAAATATAAGATCGTTCTCATGAAGAAAAAATAGAATATTTCATAAATAATCATGTTTCCCTTATAAGTAAGCCTCATTGTGCCTCGTAATTATCATATGACGATCAAACTGCATCTTAAGTGACTGACTACAACTTTCTATAACAATCACCTTTTCTCCAATCTATAAAAAATTAATATCAGTTATCAGAAAAATCTTTTAACAATGCAGTGTCTGAATGCAAATTGTAAGGTTTATTTATTCAAGTAAATTTTATATCGGACTGCAAATCTTTAGGTAATATCTTGAATACTGTCTTCTATATCATATGCGTAGGGACATGAAGGGTGCAGTGTAGTGCAGAAATAAAAAAGGCATAAGATAATTAGCATTATGAAAACATTAGTGTCTCAGTTTCATGATGTACACATTAAATATAATAGATATTTTGAAACCCAAGAGATGTCTAAAATGGTTTCTTAAATATGATTACCAAAAATATGACTTTACAAACAGAAAGAAAAAAAAACATGAAATCTGCCAAAAGAGCGAATTTCACACGCGACATTTCTCTTCTCGCCGACATGTTTACATGATAACGGTGGTGATAGAAAAGTGAGTACGACACTTTTTACTGAACATTATTTGTCGCGCCGCCTGGCAGCAGAGAGTGTCGTCTTCGGTAGGACACGGTGGAGTAGGATTAAACTAAATACGGTATTAAGAGTTAAGGACGCTACAGAAGATGCCCTTAGTAATGATGGGCGTCTTCTGTACATGCCATAAAAGTTAATCCAGTATTGAAGTTTAATCCAGATCTCTAGTGCGCATGCGCATTGGCAGCGTCCAGGATCACCTCTAGACCAGGCTTTAATATTAAGCTCATTTTATTATCCTGCACATTCGCAGAAGGGACAAGTTAATCCCATTAATTATGTACTATTACGCCTTTAATACTGTCTTAAATATCATATGTGTAGGGACATGAAGGGTGAATGTTGAATAGATATCTTTTGCACGAATTTGTTGCTTATTTATAGGTATGAGTGCATGACTTGATCCAAACGCTACCCTACACAACTTGCAACAGTTATGTGTGAAGAGCGACACTGCACTGAAATGTTTCAAAATACCACAGATTTTTCAGCAATAAAAAGACAACATACCTCAGCTCCCACCCTTTAGATTTGTAAAACCTATTCCCACACGCCCAGAAATACGAGACCAGGATCTTCACACCAACAGCAGAGGGCAGAACCATCACTATATCACAAACTAGGAACATCACAATTGATAGAAATTTAAAGAGACAGTCCATTAACTTAAGATTCCAAACAAATCGTATTTGAAACAGATAATCTTGAAGAAATGTGTACAGAAAATAGAGGATATGATCCTGTCTTAGTTTTCAATTTTGGGAACATTGGGAGGCATAAAGAATTGATATATAATATGAATAATTTTTGAATGCCTTGTCTTCAATCATGTAGGTACGTCTGGGATGAAGGGAAGGAAAAGGTGGTCTCCAGAAGCATCTGAGAAGTTTATATTATTATTGACTGAACACTTTAGGCAATTCAATGGAAGACCTTGTTAAAAGTGGAATCCTAGGTTGACACCACTTTTTCCTTTATTTATTATAAAAAAAATGCTAATAATAAACCGAATTACTGATGACTTGCTTACCAAATGACTAATTAATCAGTACGGAATTCTGAGGAAATTGAATGATGTGTTGATCATGTGACCGAATAATCATCCAGAATTCGGAGAAGTCATGTTTTAAGATCACTCTCCATTAAAAAAAACCGCCATGGGAATATTAATAAGACGAATTCACGACCTGAGAGTTCATTTAACCCTTACTGCAACAGGCAAAGATGAAGAAAATTACGATGCAATCTGCCATTAACGAGATTATTTTGACGTCTGAGATGTTGCTCTCAAGGGGTTTGGTCTCTTTGATTAAGTAAACGTCATTCCAGAGGTGAAATGCATATCTACGTTGTACTAAAAAATCGCGAAAATGGAAGTGGTTTTAGCTATCTTTAGAAACGCAGAAATGATAGAAGTGCCCTTATATGGTGATCGGAAACGTATTGCTCAATTTATTTATCCTCATTAGTGATGTATGTATATATATATACATATATAGATAGATAGGTAGATAACTAGATAGATAGACATGCATAAATGTGAGTGTGTGTGTGTGTGTGTGTGTGAGAGAGTGAGTGAGTGAGTGAGTGAGTGAGTGAGTGTGTAATGTTTGCTAATGTACTAATTATTAAGGATGATAATGATAAAAAACAGAACAGCAGCAACAATATAATAAATTAATATAAAAAAGAGAATTATGATAGATACATATCTTTATCTCATCAGTCGTTAGAGTTCGTAGACACCGCTAGACAATGTTATCTTAGCGAATTCATGCATGAGCGCTGTTTTGCTAAGATTATGCTAATTCTGACAGCAGGCAGGACACAGACAAATACATTCGCGAGCCAGTATGCTTTGTGTAACCAAGTGTTTACTGTAGTTTTAGCTTTTTCTTTTGTTCAGTAATTTGCCAGAATGTATGTGGAATATATATATATATATATATATATATATATATATATATATATATATATGTGTGTGTGTGTGTGTGTGTGTGTGTGTGTGTGTGTGTGTGTGTGCGTGTGTGTGTGTGTGTGTGTGTGCGTGTGTGTGTGTGTGTGTGTGTGTGCATGTATGTGTATATGTATGCATGCATGTGTGTGTATAAATACATATACATAAGCACCGTGTATAAAAAGTTGAAAAATAAAAAGTTAGTTTGCATGCATTGCTTATTATCAAAGTTTGTGTAGTTACATATGCAATTAAATATCCCTAAAAGAGCCATATCTTGGCAGGCAGACCAACCTCAACAGACGTACACGGATAAGAAATGAATACATTCACAAATTTTCATACTTACCCAATAAATCTTGAATCAAAAGAACCACTTGAGCGAAATATACGAAACCTGATTATTCTCATTCGAAACGCGGTTCTGCTTCGCTTCACACCCCTGAGCGAAGCCGAGACGCCTGGTTCAAAAAACTAGAACCAGAAACTCCTGTAATCTGTTTTACCTACCCCGTGGAAGTCACACAGCACTACACGCACCACGGTTGAAGCCTCACTGAAGCCTAGGGTTCGAGACGAGGACGAGACGAGATGCGGAAGGCGAGGAAAAGTCACGTTCTTCCCTCTCGCGTCATCTGCTGCTGCATCATGGTCAAGTAATTTCGCCGACAGAAAGTTCATCTGGTCGTTGTTTCTCTGGGTCTGTTGAGGTTTCGTTTTCTTTTTTTTTTTTTTCTTCTTTTTTTTTTTTAGGGGGGCTTTTGTTTCATGTGGTGGGTCATTCGTGTTTCGTGTGTTGTTCTTCTGTTGGGCCTGTTGTGTTGTCTGTGTTGGGTCTGTTGACGTTTCGTTTTTTTTTTTTTTTCTTTTTTTTTTTTGGGGGGGGTGCTTTTGTTTCATGTGGTGGGTCATTCGTGTTTCGTGTGCTGTTGTTTTTGGTTCGTGTGTTGTTCTTCTGTTGGGCCTGTTGTGTTGTCTGTGTTGGGTCTGTTGAGGTTTCGCTTTTTTTCGTGTGTTGTTTTTGTTTCGTGTGTTTTTGCTTGGTCCTTTGTTTGCGCTGCTGTTGTTTTTTGCTGTTGCTTTATGCTGCTTTTTGTGGGCGGTGTGAGATTTGAAATGGTTGGTATTTTAAAGGTTTGGTAAATATCTCGATTCCCCTTTCGCTTTTCTCATTTCCCTTTCAAACTGTTTAAATCCTTTCTCTCCGTTTGGACTCAACAGTTTCCTTCTGGTACCATTTTCTACTAGATTTCCCCCTTGATAAAAAGAATATGAATGATAAAAATATTCAAATGTCTTGATTATATGCCCTACTCTTCCCAACCTCCTTTGTAAAAAAGGAAAAAAAATCTTACAACTCACAGCAAGACTTCGAACTTCCTCATGCTAATTAGATCCCACTTATTTATGAGGATATGGAGAGATTTATTGCCTACACATATACATACATATACATGCCCGCACATATATTACATATACAGTTAGGTCAACAAGTGGCCGCTATTTCGAATGTTTTTCCTCCCATGCAAGAGACAGGCCTGTGTCATGTAGTGGCGTGTGGCAGGCTGTTGCTGATGTGTGTGTGCGTGTGTGTTTTTCTGTGTTTTACGTTTACATATATATAAGAAAAGTCTTGTTTTTGCCCTAAGGGAACGAGCCATCATAGTCACAGCCCGCAATACAAAGCCAACTGATTCTCTCGATATCTTTAGATCTATCTCACTTATTCCTTTCCTTTGCAAAATCCTGGAGAGAATACTCAGCCAGTTACAGTACTTTAAACGTAAACAAAGACAAAACAGAGATGAACAGATAAAAAACACTGAAGGTAGCCATCGACAGCGGTAGGTCATCAGTCAACGAGTGTATTAAGGAAGAAAATTATTTCCTTAGGACTACACGAGCGTTGGATAAAATAAATTTCCTTCTTAAAATTCCGCTCCCAGAGAACGCGTGCAAATAAAAGTAACAAATAACTAAATAATTATGAATAGATAGCAAACAAACAACCAAATATCCGATGAGTTTGACCTTCATTGCGGCTTCCGACAATGAACTGTCCTCTCATTATCATTCCTAATAATAGATAATGAGGAGGATATTACTCATACGAACATGCAGTTAAATCCAGATATATATGGCGTTAGTACCTGTACACAAAGCAGATAAATGCAATACCTTGTTCACGGAATTCCATCACTCATTTCAAAGCGTGGAAGAAATTTTACATGTTATCAAATCTATAAGCCTTTGGAGCCCCCAGGAGAACGAACTCCGTATAAAGACAACCTTCATATAACGTATTAACGAACATGCAGCGCAACATAGACATTCATCCGTCACATAATTTTGAAAAAGTTAAAAAATAATAATAATTTTAAAATCAAAGGTTACAGGAAAGAAATTTGTGTTGTAAGTAGATTAAACTACTCTTTGTAACCCGCTGCGGTAACACTGACAGAATCTCCTCATAAGAAGACTTAATAGATAAGTTACCAGTAGCATCGTAACATAAATGTGTGTGTGTGTAAATGAATATGTATATTTGTATACGAACATATATATGTATATGTACACACACACACACACACACACACACACACACACACACACACACATATATATATATATATATATATATATATATATATATATATATATATATATATATATATATATATATATATATATATATATATATATATATATATATGTATATATATATATATATATACATATATATACGTATATATACATATATATATATATATATATATATATATATATATATATATATATATATATATATATATATATATGCACGCACACACACATATACACACATAAATGCAAAAATAGATATAGCAACAGCTAGACAGACAGACAGAAACAAAGAGAGAGAGAGAGAGCGCGCGCGTACGCCTGACGCTCGCGCGCCCATTACCGACTGTAATCCGAGGGCAGCTCCGTAGGTCACGTCAGCAGCCGGGAGAAGCGTCTCGGCGAAATGCTTGAGTCTCCCCGTCAGCGCCGTCGTCAGCCCGCTTGGGGAGGGTGCTGACGGCGTTTTCTCTCTCTCTCTCTCTCTCTCTCTCTCTCTCTCTCTCTCTCTCTCTCTCTCTCTCTCTCTCTCTCTCTCTCTCTCTCTCTCTCTCTCTCTCTCTCTCTCTCTCTCTCTCTCTCTCTCTCTCTCTCTCTCTCTCTCTCTCTCTCTCTCTCTCTCTCTCCCTCTCCCTCTCCCTCTCCCTCTCCCTCTCCCTCTCCCTCTCCCTCTCCCCCTCCCTCTCCCTCTATCCCTCTCTCCCTTCCTCCAACTCCCTCTCCCTCTCCCTCTCCCTCTCCCTCTACCTCTCCCTCTCCCTCTCCCTCTCCCTCTCCCTCTCCTTCTCCCTCTCCCTCTCTCTTTTGTTTTGTTTGTTTGTTTGTTATAACTTGAAGAAGGATTTTAGCCGTTGTGTTTAGAGTTTTTGTTTTAGTTGTTTTGTTGTTTATTGGAGAATCGGGGGTTTTTGTTTTTTTTTTCTTTTCTTTCTTTTTTGAGAAATAGATTTGTATTGGAGATTTTGTTTGATTTTTCTGATAAATCTGAGTCGGTTTAGAACTAATAATAATGATAACAATAACACCAATAACGAAAACAAAAATAGATACAATAGATAACGACATGCTTACTAATAACAATGATCACAACCACGAACAACCCTCATCCCGCAGACCCAGTCCAGCCACGCCCCGAGCCGAAGCCACGCCCCCTCACCCAAGACCCAATCCTTTGACGTAGAAAACCGACCGACGTCTAACCCCTCTATGTCTACATGCAGATTGTATTAATGGAACTTCAACCCCCCCATTTTTTCTCCCATTCTCCTTTGCCGGTGGAACAAAGCTCTCTGCCAGCTCTCGAAGGGAAAAAAGTCTCTGTTCGTATTCACGGACACGGCTTTATGTACGAGCTTATTCACAGGGTATGTGAGGAGTGCGGTTTGAGAGAGAGAGAGAAAGGAAAATGGGATAGACACGGGGAGGGTGGGTGGAAGGGGGGAACAGAGAGAGACAGACAGAAAGAGAGAGGGAAGGGAGAGAAAAATTTAGATGGATAGTGAAAGAGAGAGAGAGAGAGAGAGGGAGGGAGGAAAGGAAGGGGAGAGAGAGAAAGAGAGAGGGTAGGTGAGTGCGGTTTGTGGAAATCTGGTGCTGAGGTCGAGCTGGGTATCCTCTTTGAGGGATTTCTGAAAGGGATTTTCACGTACGCTTTTGTATTACTGTGAACGGGAGCTCAGTCTAAAGAAAGATGAGAGAGAGAGAGAGAAAGGAAAATGGGATAGACACGTGGAGGGT
>NC_091558.1:1907925-1910425 GCF_042767895.1 Penaeus vannamei
GCCCGCCCTCGTCGGCGGGTTTTGCCCCTCTTTCGATGTTACACTGATGGCCTCAAGGTCGAGTTTCCCGTCCTCTGGAACAACGACATCCGTATTCCTAACCGAAATAACCGTCGCGTTCAGTACTTCGCCATAGCCGCCGCGATGGCCGAGTGTGAAGGGTGCTCGTACTCGGAGACGGATTTCCTGCGCGAAATAGCGACCAGCCAGGAAGAAATGCTAGAGTTGTGGGTAATTTTCTATATTACCTCCGCCGCTCCGATATCGATGATTTTGGTATCGTTGGATTCCTCTCACTGTCCACATTATGACATGCCTCCTTCACCTTCTGCGGCAAAGGAGCACCCTCCCTACTATTAGCGGCATCTATCAATCAGGTTAATTCCTTAAAAATCCTAGGTTATTACAGGTTATCGGCTCCGCATCTAGTTCGTGTGCGCTCTATCCTGCCGTGAATACGTGGTGGAGATTTTGCTTCCTCGTGACTCCTCCCAGGGGGGGTCGCATGGAAAGTCATGTGATTAACCATAATTATTTTCACTGTGGGGTTATATTATTAGGGCAATTTTATATATTACGTCCGCCGCTTCTACACCGTCGCCCCTGCTATCGGGGCCAAGGTTGTCGCTAATGGGGGGGTTTCCGCGCAATAAAACCTACATGTTCGCACTGTAAAGAGTGAGAGGAATCCAACGATACCCGAATCGTCGATATCGGAGCGGCGGACGTAATATAAAAAATTACCTAATGATAATAATAATAGATATCATTATCATTGATATCAATATTGTTATGACAATAATCATAATGATAAAGATACAATAACGATGTTGAATATCACCATGTTAAGAACTCGTAGAATAAGAATTTAAAAAAATGTCAGCGTTTCCAAATCTTTGCGGAGGGTTGACAATAGTAAGTTTTTAAGAAAAACATATATAACTCTTTACTTCGAGAGTAAAATTACCCTTGGATGAAGTTTGACTAATGAATTTTAAGTTAGTATTATTACTAAAATTTTGACTTATTACTGTTTAACTGTTAATGTATATTTATCAGTCTTTAAACCAAAAGATACTGATGACATTAATGATAATCAACCATTTTGATGATAGCAATAAAGTAATAAAAGATTTATAGTTTATACAAACTATTTTATTTTAAAAACTAATTAAAATAATAAGAATAAAGAGCATGAGAAGAAATCATATTTCAACAAATGCAGTAAACTGGCAGGATGTTTTCGAACTGGCGCCTCAGGATACGCTCCGTGGAAAGGAGGAGATAAAGCAAGAACTTTAGGTATTTACAAGCCGGGCTGATTAACAGATGACTAAATTAGATAGGTAGAGAGATAGCATAGGAAAAGGAGTTAAGAGAGAGAGAGAGAGAGACAAACAGACACACTGAGACAGGGACATATAGGGAGAGAGACAGACAGACAGAGACATGTAGGGAGAGAGAGAGAGAGAGTGACAGACAGACAGACAGAGGCAGGGGGAGTGCAAGTTCACTACTAGCTTTATTATTTGCTTAAGAATTTCTTCGAATGTCATGTTCTAAAAGACGTATGTTCCGCCGAGAGAACAGCCATTCGCACCTTTGGGATTTTGAGAGAAAATTGAAAGTAAGTGTTCAGTGCATGTATATATAAACTTTATAGGCCATCTTTTTACAATCGTTATTTTGACAACACACCTATCTCTGTGGAGAGGGAATGTGTCAATTTTCGCCTATAAAATGAGCTGTTGTACAACACTTACATTGATAAAAAAATAAATAAATAAATAAATAAATATATATATATATATATATATATATATATATATATATATATATATATATATATGCATACACATCTTTCACTAACTCCACTAATTTTCCTTTCTCTCTCTCTCTCTCTCTCTCTCTCTCTCTCTCTCTCTCTCTATATATATATATATATATATATATATATATATATATATATATATATATGTGTGTGTGTGTGTGTGTGTGTGTGTGTGTGTGTGTGTGTGTGTGTGTGTGTCTATCTATCTGTGTGTATGTGTGTCTCTTTCTCTTAGTTTCTCTCTCTGTTTCTCTCCCTCTCCCTTCCCTCTCCCTCTCCCTTCCCTCTCCCTTCCCTCTCTCCCTTCCCTCACTCCCTTCCCTCTTTCCCTTCCCTCTCTCTCTCTCTCCCTCCCTCCCTCCCTTCCTCCCTCCCAACCCTCTCTCTCTCCTTCTCTCTCTCTCCCTCTTTCCCTCTCTCCCCACCCAATCTCTCTCTCTCTCTCTCTCTCTCTCTCTCTCTCTCTCTCTCTCTCTCTCTCTCTCTCTCTCTCTCTCTTTTCCTCTCTCCCTCTCTCCCCTTCCCACTCTCTCTCACTCCCTCTCTCCCTCCCTTCTCCCTCCCTCCCTCTCTCCCTCCCTTCTCTCCCTCCCTTCTCTCCCTCCTTTCTCTCCCTCCGTTTCTCTATCTATCTCGCTCCCATCCCCCTTCTCTCGCTTTTTCTCTTTC
>NC_091558.1:1912925-1915425 GCF_042767895.1 Penaeus vannamei
TTACGTGATCTAAAACATGCTTCCTATCCTTAATGATGATACTAATGAGGCTAAAAATAGTAACTGCATGATGCATAATGATCCTGATGGTGCTGATATTGACAGTAAGAGTCTTGACTGTGATGTGACAACAGATGATATCAACGATGATAATTGTGATTGCAATGATGAATATTGCAATAGTAATCATGATAATGCGTATAATGATAGTACAAATGATAATGATCATAATGATAATAACAATGCTAAATTCATTATGGTGACAATGGTAATATAACTGCAATAATAACACTCATAATCGGTAATGTTAGTAAAGATGATAAATTTAATATGAATTTATTAAAAACGATAGTTAGAACCTTTTCAGGACTGTTAAAAGGGAAAAAAATACAACCATCCAAGAAAATTAAAGGAAAATTAATCATTTCACAAGGAAAATTATGTCATGCAGAGAACAAAATCATAACTATTCATGCACATTTTTTCAACACAATATTTTCTGATACATACTTTTGTTAGAATGGTTACTGGGGTTTTCATGTACCGGGTCATACTTTACCGGCAAAAAAAAACAATAATAAGAAATAGATTTACTCTCTTTACCATCATTATTATTATTGCATAGCATTATTATCACTATTATCATTGTCATTATCATTATTATTGGCATTATTACCCCAAGGAGGTTATTATTCAACCTCATGTGTTGTTAAACAAATTGATCGAGATGAATGTAAATGGCTATCTTTTGAGATGGATTTTTAATTTTTTTTAACCAAAAGACCTCAGTAAACCCCGTATAAAAGCAACATGGGCTCCTACTAGTTGTGTTGTGTCTCGTTTTGTTCACGCTGTACACATACGATTTCAGGAGGAATTTCAGCAGCTGCTCATTTTCACTATTAAAGTACGGGGAAGGCTAGATCAGTAGCAACTCGAGGGGTGTCATGAAGTCTGATTCTATTTTTAGAAAAAAAAAGTACATGGGGTTTATTTTGATGACGTCACAAAAGTTACGGATGTTCTGTGAATATGGTAGATCATTTTTGTCTTTTCAGTTTTCAAAAAGGATGGAAACTAATTATTTTAATGGTTATATTTTCATTGAACTCCATGACACCACGAGTTGCTACTGATCTGGCCCTCCCCATTAAAGTATGCAGACGAAATGGTTATAATCGGGAAAATAACAGGGCCATCTGATTTTAGAATGGTGTGAATACTATAATTATTCGCAAAAGAAGGTACCTGATCTCATATTGGTTATTAAAAATACAATCACAGGCTCCATTTACGTGTAGAGAGAAATCCTTACCCTATTTTATAATTCCATTGTACAATCCTTTATATACTTCTCAGTAAGTTTGTTCTGGCAGGCTAGCGTGCATTGACAAGAAGCTAAAAAGGGTAGTTAAGAAAGCTACGAAGTTAGTCGTTGAAACTAATTCACTGGTTTGCTTGGGAAACTTAACTTCTTGACATTTTCTCACTTCCTACTTTCAACTTTTTACTGTCATCTCGTCCCCCTTGTGTTCAAAATTATAGTTGTCATCTTTGTCTGGCTTCATTCTTCTCTAACACAATGGAACAGTGCAATCCTGTCAACCCTTTCTCTTCTTTCTTCCAAAGTAGTAAGTCCCTTGTATTTTGTGTCATGTTGTTTGTCAGGAACGGTGACAGCCACATCAGCGCTAGCTAATCTGCAAGCGAAAAGATATTGTATTATTTTAATGCACGAGAAGCGTGTGCTCTATCATGAAGGTGTAATAAAACAGGTGAAGATGATGAACGACTTAAGCTATCTTCTGCAGCATTGCTATGTGTACATTAAGTCGGGAGGGAAGACTAGCATTACTTGCTCTATGCATTGATATAGAAAATCTTTTGTGCTATAAAAAGCATTCTTTTAACCATACAGAAACGAAATAATTATGGTATTCTGTGATTGCCTGCATGGAATAATATTCGTACTGTGTGTAACATTTTGCGTTGTGGGTGTGTTATATGATTGATTAATGTAAATGTAATGTAATGGTCTGACTGAAATGTTCATTTTCAGATTCTTATATGTTTTACTTAAATCTTACTTACCTTTGACTTTTATAGCCGAGAGCTCTGAGCCACAAAGATTTTCAATTTGTATACGTATTATATCACAATTTGACATTAAAGTTATCTTATCTTATGAGTTTGGTAGCGTTGGTTAGTTTGTTTGTTTGCTGGTTGGTTAGCAATATAACTCAAAAATAATAAACAGATTTTTATGAAATGAGGTTTTCTCAGCCTAAGATACCATTAAATCTTGGTTTTGATGCGGATTATAGTTACCCCTTAATGCCTTAGCAATAAGGAGTAACTATTATAGCGATCATTACCTTTATTACCTCGCCTGTGTACTTGAGAAAGAGGTGATTTTAGTGTAAATCTTCAAGTGTGAATATACATATTACATGTGACCCTATTATCCTAATTATTACAGCTACTTCTACTACCACTAGTA
>NC_091558.1:1922925-1932925 GCF_042767895.1 Penaeus vannamei
ATCATTTTTTTTGTTTATGTTAGTAGTAGTTGTATTTATTGGACAATGGGGCTTGTTATCATTGTTTTGTTTATCTTATTATTAGTAGTATTTATTGGACAAAGGGGCTTGTTATCATTTTTTAGTTTATATTATTATTAGTAGTAGTAGTATTTATTGGCCATTGGGGCTTGTTATCATTTTTTAGTTTATGTTATTTGTAGTTGTATTTATTGGCCATTGGGGCTTGTTATCATTTTTTAGTTTATGTTATAGTAGTAGTAGTATTTATTGGCCAGTGGGGGTTGTTATCATTTTTTTGTTTATATTATTAGTAGTAGTAGTAGTATTTATTGGCCAATGGGGGTTGTTGTATTTTTTCTTATATCATTATTATTAGTAGTAGTAGTGTATTAATTATTGTTATTAATAGTAGTAGTAATGTTATTATTATCCTTATTGTCATTATTATCATTATTGTGATTATTATCATTATTGTTATTATTATCATTATTGTTATTATTATTATTATTATCATTATCATCATTGTTATTATCATTACTGCTTTCATTATTATTGGCATTGTTTTTATCATCATTATTGTTATCATTACTAGCAGTAGTAGTAGTGGTAGTAATATCATTATTATTATCATCATTAAGCTATAAAATACCTTTGGTTCAGGTAGCCCGACCGACCGTATTTTCACCGACAGAAAAAATATAGCTAAATTCCTCTCTACCACAAATCTAAATACCTGTTTTTCAAAAATACCGCCAAAAACACAACCGCTGGCTTATAATCACAACGGCACTAAACTTACAACTACCTGAAGTTATCAGAATTGCCAACTCGCGTCTACTGCAACCATGAACTGGATGCTACAGCGAGTTGTATTTTGAATTTAAACTTGTTTTATTTTCCGGCGTAGTATCTAGGTCTAGGAAGCTTCCTTTTGTACTTAATTTGTGGCGGTTTACAAACGTACCAATTTTCAAAATGCGTGATGGGAGAAGTCATCATAAACACCAGTAATACACAAAGAAAACGGCTTCCTAAAATCAATCTATTTGCTTTGTTCCTTAAATAAAGGGGTACGTGTGTCCTTGAGTGTTGTCCACGTCCTCAGGTTTTGGGTTATTGCCACAGCGAAGAAATATTCGGATGGTTGTTGAGGGTCACAGCCATTTCGTGTCCTAATGATCCACAGTGATAAGACATCGACTTGGAAAAGAGAGAACCAAGTTGTTTACCGACATGGTTAATAACAAGTACACTAATCTTTAATACTACGTAATTTAATACCTGACCTAATATAATAATAATACGTTCCGCACAGTTTGAAATTAGATGCCAGAGAAATTCTAGAACGATGCAAATAATGCCTAAAGTAATTATTATGATATATGTATGTATATATGTGTCTGTGTGTTTATATATATATATATATATATATATATATATATATATATATATATATATATATATATATATATATATATATATATATATATATATATATATATATATATATATATATATATATATATATATATATATATATATATATATATTTACTTATTTATTTATATATGTATATATATGTATATACATATATATATTTGTGTGTGTGTGTACATATATAGTCTATATATAGATATAAAGATATTAAACAATAGTAGTGTGTTAATCGTAGCAACGACAATTTAAAAAAATGACAATGATAGCAACAACGATAATATAATTATTCCTCTATACCTGATATCTCTCCCTCCCCCTCCCCCCCTATCCCTCCCCCTCCCGCCGAAGGTCTGGTTCTACAACAACCGCCTCGCCTCGCGCTACCACGTCCGGATGTTCGGCGAGGCCAATGGCGACAGCTTCGGCTACAGTTTAGCTACGGCCGACGTGGACGGCGACGGCGCAACGGATCTTATAGTCGGGGCGCCGCTCGCTCAGGCCCCCAACCAGATGCTGGACCACGGGAGGGCGTACGTGCACTATGCCCCGACGAAGAAGGTGGGTGCTAGTGGCGGTGGGACGGGTTGAGGTACTGTCACACTAGCACTTTTTCCGTCCCTTTTTTCTATTTTTTTCTTTACATTTTTCTGATATTTTGTCCATGTTTGAGCGAATTGTCGATTCTCCAGTCAGACGATAACGATCGTTTCCGTCTGAAAACCTTTCAGTCAACTTTTTCAGCCAAGTAGAGTCAAATCAAGAGCTATATTCGAGAATGTTTGTATTTATGTTGAATAAAATTGTCCAAAAATTGACGGAAAAAGTGCTAGTGTGACAGCACCTTTATGGTTCCTATTGATGGCGAGAGGAATCGTTTTTGGTAAGGTGAGGAAGGTCTGGTGCAACGTTGAATGTTATATTTGCTATATTATATCAGATATTGCTCTTGTCAACTATATATATATACGTGTGTGTGTGTGTTTGTACATTTATGTATATATGTATGTGTGTGTTTAGGGTTTCGCTTACCTTTAAAATTAGATTTTATATATCGGTACATACTCTTTGTTTTGAATACGACCCATTCCAGAGCCTTTAACACGTCCAAACGAGTATCCAAACATAATTCCCCGGAAACGTCACTTTCCAGAACAATGACACTTAAGGGGCTGTCATTTTTTTTACAATTTCATTTAACATCAATACAAACATTCTCGAATATAACTCTTGATTTGAGTATGCTTGGCTGAAAAGGTTGACGTTAAGGTTTTCAGACGGAAACGATCATTATCATCTGACTGGAAAACCGACAATTCGCTCAAAACTTGATAAAAATTCTGAAAATTGTTTAAAAATTGACGGAAAAAGTGCTAGTGTGACAGCACCTTTAGGCTCGGCGACTTATCATCTTTCAACCCTTAAAATCAGATACGTCCGTCGACCAAACCGTAAACAAAGGTGTGATTATCGTTTTCTTTGCCCTCTCCAGGTGTCCACGAGGCCTAGGTCGGTTATCATAGGAAAAGAACCCTGGGGCCGCTTCGGACATGCGGTCAGCGGCCTCGGCGACCTCAACCAGGACGGCTATGATGGTAAGACTTTTTTTTTTACTTTGACACGTTTATTGAGACAAAAGTAAGACTTCTAGCGGGAGTGTGTTCTTTATCTCGGTCTTATCGCGTCCTTATCTTTACCCCTTTTCTTTCGTGTATTTAGGGAAATTTTACGTTTACTCACCTTTTTTTCTTTAATTTTCTTTTTTTCTTCTGTGATTTCGCATTCAGCGTTGAAAGGTAATATTTCTTTCAGTGTGACTGTATTACTGTATTACGTGTATTGTATGTTTAATAAAGAATAAAAAAAAATACTGTGAATTTAGTGAACTGACTAATCAGTATAGAAAAAATACTGAATAGTTGGATTGATTCTGTGTATTACCATGATTATTCTTACTATTTTGTTGGTCTTTTTGCTGCTAGTCGAAGTAGTATCTGCTCTCTCCCTAACAACATATATGTCAATAAATAATATAAAGCCAAGTAAAATAAATATAACGTATATATATATATATATATATTTTATATATGTATATATTATATCTCTCGAGTCCTTTCCTCCCTCCCCTCTCACTCTCTCCCTCTCTCTCTCTCTCTCTCTCTCCTCTCTTCTCTTTCTCTCTCTCTCTCTCTTTCTCAACTCTCTTCCACTCTCTCTCTCTCTCTCTCTATCTCTCTCTCTCTCTCTCTCTATCTCTCTCTCTCTCTCTCTCTCTCTCTCTCTCTCTATCCCTCTCTCTCCCTACCTGCCTGCCTCCCTATCCTACCCCTCCCTCCCTATCCCTACCCCACCCACCCTCTCCCTCCCTTCCTTCCTTGCCTCTTTCCACTCCACATCATCCCCCCACCCTCGCCACCCCCTCCCTCCTTCCCTCTCTCACCCCCCCTCCCTCCCTCTATCCCTCTCTCTCTCCCTCCTCCTCCTCTCACCCAAGAAAACTCCTCCTCCTCCTCCTCCTCCTGCAGACGTGGCCATCGGAGCCCCCTTCGGCACCGAGGGCGGGGTCGTCTTCATCTTCAACGGCGGAGCGAACGGCCTACGGACTGAGCACACGCAGGTAGCTGGCGTGCGGGCGATCCGTTGGTCCGGCCGGGTTGTGTGCGGGTGTGTGTGTGTGTGTGTGGGGGGGGGGGGGGGCGTGCGTGTGCGTGGGGGGAGGGCTTGTGTGTGTGGGGGGGAACTTGTGTGCGTGTGGGGGGGGGGGGGGGGCAGGTGCGTGATGATGTGTGGGGGGAGCTTGTGTGTGTGATAATGTGTGTTAACAATAATGTGGAATAGAGGAGTGTGTGTGTGTGGGGGTGGTGGCGCAAGTGCATGTGTGGATACGAGAGTGTGGGAGGGGCTTTAATGTGCTGTGTGTGTGTGTGTGTGTGTGTGTGTTGTGTGTGTGTATGTGTGTGTGTGTGTTGGCAGTGCGTGTGTGTGTGTGTGCAGGTGTGTGTGTATGTGTGTGTGTGTAGATTGATAGATATTTTTTTATATATATTTATGTATTTATGTGTTTATATTTATATGTGTATGTACATATATATATATATATATATATATATATATATATGTGTGTGTGTGTGTGTGTGTGTGTGTGTGTGTGTGTGTGTGTGTGTGTGTGTGTGTTTGTATATATATAGATAGATAGATAGATAGATAGATAGATAGATATTTTTTTTTTATATACATACATACATACATGCATATTCATGCATGTATACATTTGAAGAAAAAAAAGTCATTTCTTAAACATATATATAGAGAGAGAAGATGATAATAATAATAATAAACAGATAGATAGATAAAGAAAAAACTATATTTCGCAGAAAATCACTGCGTCCCAATTCTCGACCGGACTTCGCAGCTTCGGCTTCAGCATCGACGGCGGCATAGACGTCGATCACAACAGCCATCCTGACTTGATCATCGGCGCACCGGAATCGGACACAGCCGTCCTTATCCGGTAAGAGAGATACTGTTTGAGAGAAAGAGAAGGAGGGAGAGAGAGAGAGAGAGAGGGAGGGAGAGAGAGAGGGAGGGAGGGAGGGAGGGAGAGAGAGAGAGAGAGAGGGAGAGAGGGGGAGGGAGGAGGGAGGGAGAGAGAGGGGGGGAGAGAAAGATAGATAGATGAGAGAAGAGAGAGAGAGAGAGGAGAGGGAGAGAGAGAAGGGGGAGAGAGAGAGAGAGAGAAAGAGAGAGAGTGTGTGGGAGTGAGTGAGAGAGACAGACAGAAAGAGAGAAAGAGAGAGAGAGAGAGATAAGGGGGGAGAGAAAGAGAGAGAGAGAGCAAGCGCCGGAAAGAGAGAGAAAGAAGAGAGTCTGGGAAAGATAGATTATGTGAGAGTGTTAGAGAGAAAGAGAGAGTTAAGGTGGCATTGCAAGGTGTATAGATATATAATGTTTGAAGTATAAACTGTTGAGTGAAATCTCTTGGAAAATGGGAGATTAAAAGAAAGAGAGAGAGAGATGGAAGGAGTGTAACAGAGAAAGAGAGAAAGCGAAAAGTAAAGAAAGAACGAGAGAGAGAGAGATGGAAGGAGTGTAACAGAGAAAGAGAGAAATCGAAAAGTAAAGAAAGAACGAGAGAGAGAGAGAGAAGGAGAGAGAGAGAGAGAAGGAGAGAGAGAGAGATGGAAGGAGTGTAACAGAGAAAGAGAGAAATCGAAAAGTAAAGAAAGAACGAGAGCGAGAGAGAGAGAGAAAGAAAGAGCGAAAAAACAAACAAAGAAAGAAAGAACACAGATCAAATAAAGACAACGATAAAGAAAAAAAAGTGTGCGAAGACAGACAGACCACACAGACAGAAACAGACACGAACCACACACAAACCTTCCGTTTCTTAGCAACCCTCTAACCCTTCTTCTTCCCCCCACCCCCTCCCCCCCTCCTTCCTCCCCCACCCCCACCCCCAGAACTGCGCCCGTGGTGAACCTGGTGGGCGCCATCGAGATCGACCCGCGAGTCATATCAATGGGGAACAAGCCATGCAACATCAGAGGTCAAGATGTTGCATGCTTCAACATTTCCGTCAGCGTGCAGCACCGGACCAAAAACATGTCGCACAATTTACGTACGTTGAGATAGTAATAAACATAAAGATGAATAATAATAGTAATAAATTAAATAGTAATAAACATTAAATTAAAATTAAACATTATTTGAAAATCCTTTGGAATTATCCATAGAAGATATTCTTGAAGAATGTTTTAAAGAATATTCATTACCTTGTTTTCATTTTCTTAAAATTTCATCATTATTGTTGATGTATATATATATATATATATATATATATATATATATATATATATATATATATATATATATATATATACATGTGTATATATATTTATTTATTTATTTCTATCATTAGTATTATCATCATTATTTGTTATTATTACTATTGCTATTATCTATTATTATTATTATATTATATTATATCTTTTTTTATAATCATCATTAGCATCATCATCACCATTATTATTATAATATTACTATTACTGTTATCATCATTTTTTATAATTATCATTATTATTATTATTATTATTATTGTCCTTATTATTATTATCATCATCCCCATAACCATCATTATCATTATCGTTATTATTATCACCATTATCATCATCATCATTATTATTATCATTGTCATCATCATCATCATTATCCTAATGATACTGATGATTATAATCTTTGTTGTTATTATTCCTGTCCCTATCATTATCATCATCACCATAACCATCATTATCATTATCGTTATCATTATCATCATTATCATCATCATTCTCATCATCATCATTACTATCATTGTCATCATCATCATCATTATCCTAATGATACTGATAATTATAATCTTTGTTGTTATTATTCCTGTCCCTATTATTATCATCATCACCATAACCATCATTATCGTTATCATTATCATTATCATCATTATCATCATCATTATCATCATCATCATTACTATCATTGTCATCATCATCATCATTATCCTCATGATACTGATGATTATAATCTTTGTTGTTATTATCCCTGTCCCTATCATTATCATCATCATCATTACTATCATTGTCATCATCATCATCATTATCCTCATGATACTGATGATTATAATCTTTGTTGTTGTTATTCCTGTCCCTATCATTATCATCATCATCATAACCATCATTATCATTATCGTTACCATTATCATCATTCTCATCACCATCATTACTATCATTGTCATCATCATCATTATCCTAATGATACTGATGATTATAATCTTTGTTGTTATTATCCCTGTCCCTTTCACTATCATCATCACCATTATCGCTGTTATCATTATCATTATCATTATCACCATTATCATCACTATCATCATCACCATCATTACTATCATTGTCATCATCATCATCATTATCATAATCATGATACTGATGATTATAATCTTTGTTGTTATTATCCCTGTCCCTATCATTATCATCATCATCATTACTATCATTGTCATCATCATCATCATTACCCTAATGATACTGATGATTATAATCTTAATTGTTATTATCCCTATCCCTATCATTATCATCATCACCATTATCGCTGTTATCTTTCAGCAATGGTGTTTTCGTTCGACCTGGATGCCAAGTACAGGAGATTCGCCTTTTTGGAGAGTGACGACTATCGGTAAATTTTTTTATCTTTTTTCATTTTTTTTCCTTCTTATCTTTTCATTTTTTCCTTCTTCTTAGAATAATACCTAATATATTTTTAAAAAGTCTTCTTAAAATAATACCTTATACTAAAAATTCTTCTTAAAATAATACCTAATATATCTTTAAAAAGTCTTCTTAAAATAAAACCTAATATACTAAAATATCTTCTTAAAATAAAACCTAATATACTAAAAAAAAATCTTAAAATAAAACCTATACTAAAAATCTTAAAATTAAACCTAATATAATAAAAAATCTTAAAATAAAACCTGATAAAGTAAAAAAAACTTAAAATAAAACCTAATATACTAAAATATCTTAAAATAAAACCTAATATACTAAAAAAATATATTTTTAAAATAAAACCTAATATACCGAAAAATCTTAAAATAAAACCTAATATACTTAAAAAATCTTCTTAAAATAAAACCTAATATACTAAAAAATCTTAAAATAAAACCTAATATACTGAAAAATCTAAATAAAACATAATATAAAAAATCTTAAAATAAAACCTAAGATACTAAAAAATCTTAAAATAAAACCTAACATACTAAAAAAAAATCAATTATAATCACAATTTTTTCCCTCTCTCTCGATTACTAAATTGAGAGAGAACAAAAAATTGCGATATATATATATATGTATATATACGTTTCCCTCCTCCAGGCTGACCGTAAAAAAAAATTGCGATATATATGTATATATACGTTTCCCTCCTCCAGGCTGACCGTGACCCGTGATGTAAGCCCCGTCGCTGACCACGTGCTTCCGTTCTCCAAAGTCGCCTATGTGAAGGTAGGTTCGGCTGAAGTGGATTGGGTTGAAATCAGAATCTAATGGAATCTGATCCTATGTCAAGGAGGTGTGTGATTCTACGATAAGAGTTAAAAACCAGATTCGTGAGGTTGTGATGTGAGTTGATTAGGACTTGATTTAGATTTAGATTTGGGACTTGATTTAGGTTAGATTTAGGACTAGATGTGAGTTGTGACACGTGTTGATTAGAACTATTTTCGTGAGACTGAGACACGTGTTGATTAAAACTAGATTCGTGAGGCTGTGACACGTGCTTTGATCACATTAAAACCAGATTCCTGAAACCCTGACCGCGATCTTCCCCCCCTCCCCCTCTCCCCCCCTCCCTCCCCCCGTCCCCCCTCAGGAAGACCGCCCTCGCCTGGACGTCCCCCTCCTGCTCAGCACCAACGTCAGCCTCGCCCCCGTCAGCGAGCCCCAGCAGCCCCCGCCGGAGCGAAGAGCCATCCCCATCGTCCTCGACCTCCTGAGCCCCCCGGTGTTCGAGGCCCGAGCGAGGCTGGAGTGCGAGGACATCACCACCTGTTACTCGAAGCCCGACCTCGTCCTCGAGCCTAGGTAGGGTGTACGCTGTGCTTGGGAGTGGGTTGTGTACGCGGAGACACTTACACAGATACGCATGTCCGTGCACACATACGCGCGCACATACGCACATATACACACACGCACACGCACACGCACACGCACACGCACACACACACACACACACACACACACACACACACACACACACACACACACACACACACACACACACACACACACACACACACACACACACACACACACACATACACACGCACACGCAGGTAGGCAGACAGGCAGAGAGAGAAAGAAACAGAGACAGAGTCAGACAGACAAACAGATAGACAGAAAAAGAAAGAAAGAGATACAGACACAGAGGCAAAGAAAGAGACAGACAAAGAAAGAGACAGAGACAAAGAAAGAGAAAGAGACAGAGACAAAGAAAGAGACAGAGACAGACAAAAAAAGCGAGACAGAAATAGAGACAAAGAATGAGAAAGAGACAGAAACATAAAAAAACAAAACATATAATCCACATTTGGCCCACACCCACCCATCATACTAACCCCACCCCCCTCTCCTCCCTCTCTCCTCCCAATAAAAAAAAGGTACAAAGAACTGACGGTACAAGCCGGCAACATGGAGATCGAGGTGGTACTCCAGGTTCTCCAAGCGACAGCCTACTCGGTCACCCTCGAAGCCACCTATCCCTCGGTCCTCACTTTCTCCCACGTATCCGGCACCCGGTTTCTCCCCAAGTGCCGGGAATCTCTCTACATTTCGGATAACGGGCGAACCAAGCAGATCTGCACATACAACGAACTCGGAAAGAATCTGAGGGTAGGGTTGTATTGTCAGGGGGGTTTATGGGCGGGGAGGGGGGGGGGCTGTGTGGGTGTGTGTGTGGGTGGGTGGGTGTGGGAGGGTTTGGGTGAGCGTGTGTGTGTTTGGGTGTGTGGGTGTTTGTGTGTGGGAGGGTTTGGGTGGGT
>NC_091558.1:1953271-1960771 GCF_042767895.1 Penaeus vannamei
TAAGGACAGACAAATAGTCATAAGATGTATTATTATCAGACTGAAAACCGCTACCACCACCAATGTCTAAATTGAGGTGAAGCGAGTGAGTGTCATGAATTATGTAAACATATAAGGGAATTCCTAGGAAGCTCGAAGATAAGAATACTTTTTTTTTTCTATTTCATTATCATTATTTTTTTTTTATTGTTATTATTGATATTATTGTTACTGTTGTTATTGATGTTTTTGGTATTATTGTTATTATTATTATTTGCTATTGTTATCATTATTATTGTTATTATTTTTTATTTATTATTATTAGTAGTAGTACTATTATTGTTATGATTATTGTTCATGCTCTTATTAAAGTTATTATATTATTATTGTTGTTTTTGTATTTGTTGTTGTTATTATTATTATTATTATTATTATTGTTATTGTTATATTGCTATTGCTATTATTATTATTGTTATTATCATTATTATCATTATTATTATTAATATTACTATCATTTTTATTACCTTTTTTATTATTGTTATTATCATCATCATTATTGTTATTATTATTATTGTTATTGTTATTATTATTATTATTATTATTATTATTATTATTATTATTGTTATTATTATTATTATTATTATTATTATTATTATTATTATTATTATCATCATCATCATCATTTTTATTAGTATTATTATTACTATTACTATTTGTATTGTTATTATTAATATTGTCTTTGTTATTTTTATTACTGTATTATCATTATGAAATTTTTCTGTTCAGACTTTTTAACTTTGATATAAATGCCTTTAGATTGAAGTCATTCATTACATCAAATAACATTCTATAGAACAACAAGGAAATATTTATGATTTCCTTGTTCTTCATCTTCTTCTTCTTCTTTTTCTTCATCTTCTTCATCTTCTTTTCCTTCTTCATCTTCTTCTTTATCTTTTTCTTCTTCTTCTTCTTTTCTTTCTTCATATTCTTCTTTATCTTCTCCATCCTCATCTTCGTCTTCTTCCTTTTCTTCTTCATCTCCTTCTCCTTTTTCATATTTTTCTTATTATTATTTCTCATCTCCTTCTTTTTACTATTCTTCTTCATCTTCTTCATTTTCATCTCCTTATTTTTCTTCACTTCTTCTTCCTCTTCTTATTTTTCTTCTTCTTCTTCTTCTTCTTTATCATCTTTATCTCCTTCTTCTTCATCTTCTTCTTCATCTCCTTCTTCTTCATCTTCTTCATTGCCTTTTTCTTCATCTTCATCTTCATCTCCTTCTTCTTCACATCCTTCTTCTTCATATCCTTCTTCTTCATATTCTTCTTCTTCATCTTCATCTCCTTCTTCTTCTTCCTTTACTCTCCTACCTAATCCGGCTACAAGACAGACAGGCTTTGACTGTGCCTTTGCTTATCTTTCTTATTATCTACCATTGGTGGAATAATTTTCCTGAGTACTTTATTTATATATCTATTTGTATATTCGTGTACTTTTTTTTTTATTAGGAAAAACGTCATGGAGAGAAGAATACCAGAGGCTAATAGAAGGAACTCCCGTCGTTGAGACCGAGGAAATCCACGAACACAATCACCAAGTCCTCCACGTCTCCTTCTCACACAAGGGAGATATGTTTGCAACGTCGTCCAAAGATGGATACATCATTGTGAGTTGTCTCTTTCTCTCTCTTTGTCTCTCTCTCTCTCTCTCTTTTTGTCTCTCTCTCTCTCTCTCTCTTTGTCTCTCTCTCTCTTTTTGTCTTTCTCTTTCTATTTGTCTCTCTCTCTTTTTGTTTCTTTCTCTTTCTATTTGTCTCTCTCTCTTTTTGTTTCTTTCTCTTTCTCTCTCTCTCTTTATGTCTGTCTTTCTCTCTCTTTTTGTCTCTCTCTCTCTTTTTGTCTCTCTCTCTCTTTTTGTCTCTCTCTCTCTTTTTGTCTCTCTCTCTCCCTTTTTGTCTCTCTCTCTTTCTCACTCTCCCTCCCTTTTTGTCTCTCTCTCTCCCTTTTTTCTCCCTCTCTCTCTTTTTATCTCTCTCTCTCTTTTTGTCTCCCTCTCTCTCTTTTTGTCTCCCTCTCTCTTTTTATCTTTCTCTTTCTCTCTCTCTTTATCTTTCTCTTTCTCTCTCTCTTTCTCTCTCTCTTTCTCTCTCTCTTTCTCTCTCTCTTTCTCTCTCTCTCTCTCTCTCTCTCTCTCTCTCTCTCTCTCTCTCTCTCTCTCTCTCTCTCTCTCTCTCTCTCTCTCTCTCTCTCTCTCTCTCTCCCTCTCTCTCTCTCTCTCTCTCCTTCTCTCCTTCTCTCCTTCTCTCCTTCTCTCTCCTTCTCTCTTCTCTCTTCTCTCTTCTCTCCCCTTCTCTCTTCTTCTCTCCCCTTTTCTCTCATTCTCCTTCTCTCTTCTTCTCTCTCCTTCTGTCTCCTTCTCTCTCTCTCTCTCGCCTTCTCTCCTCCTTCTCTCACCTTCTCTCTCCTTCTCTCTCCTTCTCTCTCCTTCTCTCTCCTTCTCTCTCCTTCTCTCTCCTTCTCTCTCCTTCTCTCTCCTTCTCTCTCCTTCTCTCTCCTTCTCTCTCCTTCTCTCTCCTTCTCTCTCCTTCTCTCTCCTTCTCTCTCCTTCTCTCTCCTTCTCTCTCCTTCTCTCTCCTTCTCTCTCCTTCTCTCTCCTTCTCTCTCCTTCTCTCTCCTTCTCTCTCCTTCTCTCTCCTTCTCTCTCCTTCTCTCTCCTTCTCTCTCCTTCTCTCTCCTTCTCTCTCCTTCTCTCTCCTTCTCTCTCCTTCTCTCTCTCTTTCTCTCTCTCTTTCTCTCTCTCTCTTTCTCTCTCTCTCTCTCTCTCTCTCTCTCTCTCTCTCTCTCTCTCTCTCTCTCTCTCTCTCTCTCTCTCTCTCTCTCTCTCTCTCTCTCTCTCTCTCTCTCTCTCTCTCTCTCTCTCTCTCTCTCTCTCTCTCTCTTTGTATTTCTTTCTCTTCTTTGTACATTATACTAGTTAGTCATTTTTCAAAGCATGTGGACTTGTACTGATAACCACATCTTACCTTCATTTCAGGTTTGGGGAAGCAGTTACCCAGCTGAAGTCAAATATTATAGAGACATGAAACTCCACTCATGGAAGTACACTCAATTCTCTCAGTTCAATAGTACAGACACTCTGCTTTTAGTGTCAGGAGTTCATTTTGGGAGTTGCAGCAGTACGTCGGGGGAAATCGCTGTCTTCAACTTGGAGAGTAAGGAGTGCGTTTGATGCCGTAGATGTAAATACAGTGATGATGGTGTGGGTGAAGAGATGGAATGATATTAAAGCTTCAGTGGTAAAAGAAACATCATGAGTTGTTTGAAAACCAAGTATCATCATGTGGTAGATTGCTGTGTATTTTTTTCTTTTTTCTTTGAGCTGGGTGTATGATAGTTGATCAGTTATTTGCAGTTCCTTTTTTTAGAAATGAGATATGGTGAATTAGATACTTATGCTGGAGTATGTTGTAATAGGAACATTATTAAATTATAATGATGCTAGATATGGATAATTAATATATATATGTAGAGGTTTATTCGGACCAATGAAAATTGATGTACATTGGTAGTGAAGTATTTAAGTACATTTGTTTATTTCTTTTTTCTATACAGGATTGTAAGGTGTAAGAGATTAATAAGGTTGATGAGGCAGTGAAATTACATTTTTAGTAGTGAATTGAAAACTTTGAGACATTGTCATTTTAAGATTTATATATCTTGTATAGTTGTCACATGATTAGTATTTAGAACTGATTTACTTTGACAGTAAAGAGACAGGATAGATACTTAAAACAATTGATAATTGAATTAATGTATTCTCAGTAAAAGTGATAGGCTGTTGTTTGCTTTGTTATCATAAGTGGCAAAGTTATGAAACCTCTCTTCTAATATGATGAACAAAGAGAAAGACACACAATGCCAGGAACCTATGTGAAGGTTTTCATCTGACTTCACCCAATGCCCCCGGGAAAAGGAGTTCACTGTAGTATTGTTTTGTGAAATGTCTCCGCACATTAATGGCTCTGCAAGTGCTTAGCCACAAAGGAGTCAAATAGTATACCTTGTGACCTCACCTGATTTCACCTTTTCTTAAGGTTACAGGAAAAACTCTTTTTTACTAATACTGTTATTTTTATTATAGACATCTTAATTACATTAGTGTTTTTGTCGTTACTAACAGTAATATTAGATACAAGCAAATATTTTCAAAAACCAGATAAAAGGATAAACAGGTGACTTATGTGTAAAAAGCAATTGCCTAGTTAAATACACAGTGGGCATGACATGTATGCATGTCCCATCCTCTGCAACATGGGGTTAACTCCCTAAAATCATATATAGTGTGTGTGTGTGTGTGTGTGTCTGTCTATCTGTCTGTCTCTCATGCCTGCAAGGGCCTGTGTGTATATAATAACTGAATTTATCTTTCTATATTTTTTCTCTTTATTTTTGTTCCTCACTTTTTACCATTTGACAGAGGTATCACATGATCTTATTGATTTGTTTCTATTTTCCAATTTCAGGAGACTTTCAGCTGCAATGCAGAGTACTTAATAAGCCATATGACATTTTCGGTACTTGGTATAACGACCAATATCTCCTGTCCGGGGAGCTGCATTGGCTGGCTCATCTGGTAAGTACATAAGCACAGACAGGTTAGAAGTTTTGGTTACTCATCTGTAATATGAATTTATGATTTAAATGCATATGTATAAATGTAAATACAACTGTATGGGTACAGAAGGTGACAGAAGGTTGTCATTTTTGTTTTTATTATTGTAGTTTGGTTATGATTTGTATTTTTAGAAGCTTTCGATTTCCTATTTTGCTATTATACAATAACTAATGGTTTTTCATTATGAATCCTATGAATATTTAGCATTTCTTCATTCCAGGTTAGTACAAGTGTTATTTGGTTGAATAAAGCCAAGCAAGAGAACAGTTCCGAACACCAAGCCATCATCAGTCGCCTGTACAAGTTCTACAATAGAAATGCCTCAAGCGTTCGCACAATTTTAGTGGCAAATTGCCTCATACCTGACACGCCCAAGGAATCTTCCGAAGCTCCCGAGAGAAGTGAAAACAAGCAGCAGAGAGTGCCAGAGGTATGTTTCTTCATATTTCAATCCGTTGATGACAGGAGGGCACAGATGTACTTGCCCAGTAACTTTGATTTGAGTTTATTCATTTTCTTTACTTGTAGCAGCCCGTTGTCACAAAGGAATCCATTAATAAGAATTGCTCATCTCACCTTTTCACCCTTTTCCTTGGTTTTCCTCTCTTTTAATTATTATTATTATTATTATTATTATGATTATCATTATTATTATTATTATTATTATTATTATTATTATTATTATTATTATTATGATTGTTATTATTGTTATTATTATTAGGATTAGCTTTATTATCATTATTATGATTATGTTTAATTTTTTTATTATTATTAGTTTATTATCATTTTTTAATTATTGTTATTATTATTATTATTATTATTGTATTATTATTATTACCATTAGTATTTTTGATGTACCATTGTAATAATCATAATGTGAATGATAATGACAAAAAACAGCAACAAAAATAATTAGATTAGAAAATAAGCAATTTTCCCAAAAATGATGGAATTAGTTAATCAGGTGAGGTCAGGTTACACTACTAATTGACTTCTTGGTGACTAATTGTTTGTGTAGCCACCTTTGTGCAATCAAAATTCGTAAAAGTATAGTTACAATGGACAGTGCATGTACCCAGCAACAGTGGGTTAGTTGTTTTTATTTTGTTTCTATGATCCTTCTGTTATGGCAAGAATTTCAAGTAATTGTCATAGTATCTGTTTCTAATTTTGCTCATGACCACTCATGGTTAATTGGAGTTTCCTCACGAGAGAAAAAGACACCAGAAAAGGGATAATTGTTTAGAGAACATTTCTTAGTTAATGGAAAAGGACTATATGACTGTTCGACTTATAAATCCATCTAGCAGACTCTTCAGAAGATAGTCTTGTTCATGTTAAGTTGTCTCTGGAGGACAATCCTGGATGGAGAAGGCCTAGGAGATTACCATGACCTAAGGACAAGATACATATACATTTCATTTCACTTCCTGTTCAAGAACATTTTCTTCATGAAATCATCTTAGGCACATCTGTCATATAACACCAATATAATTTGATTTTTGGATTTCCTCATCATATATTCATTCAGAAGTGGTTCTCTGACCTGAAAGATTTGCCTCATTTATTTCCATGGGTGAAGTAGTTCCTCTGTGACAGTGCATGGCCCCACAGATTGGTTCCTGGACAGATTTGGGTGGGAAATCTTTGCACTTCTCTCCAAAGCTGAAGCACTTTTTGGAAGAAAAAATGCTCTATGGTCAAGGACGCAACTTGTTACATTTCTAAATAAGCTGTTGTTTGATGTGTATGCTGTACATTAAATACCCAAATGACCAAGATAATTAATTAAAAAAAAACAAAAAAATGCAGTCTGTAAATCTTAAGAAAAATATATTCCTCATAACTTTGTAACTTTATCAGTTTTTTGTCCTAAAATAGGTACTACTTCCCAAACTTTCTTCTTGCAGATGTCTCTCTAAATAAAAATATATATGGCTCTATACAGATGCAGACACCAGATGCATTTTTGAGATGGACTAACACATTTCTGTATTCTCATGTATTGCAATCTTGTCCTTTGCATTTGCAGGTTATGGAGAGAGGCAACCCACCTTCTCATCGGGAGCTGAGCGTGCACCAGGTGTCCATAACGGAGGAGCAGAGCCACAGGCCTTCCAATTCACAGAGACCGGTCTATACGAGTCCTATCACTTACACCAAGGACTACAGAGAGTCTGAAACGGTGATTGTGAGTTTGTATTGCATAGTAACACCTTATGCTTTTCTTCTTCTTCTTCTTCTTCTTCTTCTTCTTCTTCTTCTTCTTCTTCTTCATCAGGAACTTTGTCTTTTACCATCTTCTGTTAATTTGTCTTGCTTTTCTTCTTTTTCTTTTTCCTCCTTTTCTTTTTTTCTTCTTCTTCTTTCTCTTCTTCCTCCTCATCAGAGTCAACTTCCTCTTATTTTCCTCTTCATCTTTTTTTCTTTTTTTCTCCTTCTTTCTCTACTTCCTCATCAGCTTCAACTTCCTCTTATTTTTTGCTTCATCTTTTCTTGCTTTTCTTCTTCATCTTGTCCTTCTTTCTTGTCATAGATTTGCTTGTTTTGCTAAGTTTATCCATGTAGGGTGTGTTGTTATTTGTTTCTATTTAACATGGCTAATTATGACAAAAATTACTTAAAGCAATTTTATTCTTAAAAGCATTTTGGAGAGGAAAATGCAAAATCCTCCTGTTATATTATATTCCTGGAATGAATTTTCACATTACTTTGGTATCAGTACTTTGGTAGTGCTTGTTATCTAAGTATTTGTACTTTTTTCATGTTGATATTTCAAGATATAAGAACAGTCATGCTGTCATACAGTGTGCAATGGTTCTGTGCATGAGAGAATTCTATTCC
>NC_091558.1:1965771-1980771 GCF_042767895.1 Penaeus vannamei
TGTTAATAGATTATTTTCCTTGCACAAGACTCTATCATCTCTCTATGTAGTAAATAACTCAGTGCAAGAAAAAAAATATGGAACATTAGGTTATTTGTCATATACCTTATTTTTCGTAATTTTAAATTTTCCGTAGTACAACCTGCGCCACTGGTCACAGCGACCAGGAATACGGTGCGCAGCATGGAAATGGCTTACACTCTGGAGCCAGCGCTCTCCCAGTCACAGCTTTCGCACATCACATTCTACATTCGTTTATCGATGGAAATAATGATAAAGCCCCCTTCTAAGCGCCAAATGAGTCAAATCACACTCCAAGAAGTCTGTACACTCTTGGCGAGTCTTTTCCGTCATTCTGGCCTTCTCTCATGACAGCAAGTTTGCGTCATCCGGCCTGTGGCCATTTTGCCCCGATGACAGCATGTTCACATTTGATAAGGGTCAGTATTGAAATATATTAGATCCAGGTCCAACATACTTTCTTACACCTTTGTTGATGTAGATTTACCAAGGGTTGATTCATCAGAACATCCTGGGAAACAGTTTTTAAAATTTACTGTTTTGCTTTATATAAAATTATTCAACTGCCTGGGAATCTTGATGCAACAAAAATGTTTTACAGATCATCAATATGAAATGAAAGGTGTTGCTTGTAATCATTGTGGATTTAGTCTTATCCTAGCTTAGATGAAAAGCCTGTGTGTGTATATAAAGTAATAACTGTCAGTATACAAGAAGATCTCCGATTTAGAGACATTGATATGAAGGTGAAGTTTGACATTAAACTGCATTTACTTTTCATAGTTTTCTTGGTAGAGAAGATAGCCTTGCATGTACCTTCTTTTGAAATTGTATTAACACTTGTATTATTAGATGATAATTTCTGACAATACTTAGGGATGTTAACTAGGTGAACATTTCCCGTAAACTAGATAATAGTGAGGTTGAAAACTTTTGCTTTGGCGAAGGAATCTAGGGTCTATATATTGCTTTTTTTTCTCCCTTTTTTCCTTCATTCTTTCTTTCTTTCTTTTTGCTGGAAATTAACATTGATTCTTTTCTAGTTACCCCTGTAAGAAATTACTGTTAACCCATTAGGGCTAGGATCCTTTGCACATAAATGTCCTTTGTAATTTTAGTTTTTCAAGTGCCTTTACACATAGATGGCTCCATAAGTGTCAATTATTAGTCCTACCTATTCTCACTTATTTACACTTTTCTTTGATTTAGAAAAAAAAAAATCTAATTTTATTATAAATATTGTAGATAGCATTATGATTACAATAATAGTGGTATCAATAATAGCAGTAGAAAAAATATCTGGAAATTCACGGAAAAGGAAAATCAGGTGAGGTCACATAGGCCAACTGATTGACTCCATGGTGGCTGAGCACTTGAGGAGCCATATATATGTAAGCACAAATCACAAAACAAAACTGCCATGGACATTGTGCGTTCACAATGGCAGTGGGTTAACTTCCTTTAAGAAACTTGTTCTTGTTTGATCATGATGGACACCTAGTGTGATAGACTATATCCAATGGTATTTCAGACTGAATAGAACTATGTGTGCCAAAATTTATAAGTGAGTGGGAATTACTTCACAGGGCAAGATATGGGTCATTCATTTCCTGCCTTGTGAAATTGTTCTTGAGAAACATTCGTATTTCATTTCAAATTCCTGTGCACTTATGGATTCCAGTTGCAAAACAGTTTAGGGTGTCTCTCCCAGAAAACATATTATTTGTTCATGAATACACTTCCTTTTTTCAATCTATCATGAATCGCTTATATTTAACCTTTTAACAGTTGATGGGTAAATGTAAGGGTAGTTAGTAAGTTATTAATATAAGACCCTAATTTGCAGGTACTTGTATGTCAACAGTAGACCGTGGCAAGCAAACTGTGTGATTGAAAACCCCTTAAATCCTCCTCGAATTGCGGAAGGAATTGATTTGCATGTAATAGATCTCACCACATTAACAGAGGTAATTGTAATGTAGACTCTTCAGGTAGTTTCCTGAATTAAGGGTAAGATTGGATCATTGTAGTGAAAGGGTTAATTGGAGTATTTTATTTCCTTTAATAGTATGATCAGTAGTTGGTATTGGTGATTTTAATGTTGATGGAGTATTTTGTTATTTAAAATTGTTTTTTTGCTTTGTATTTCCTTATGTTCATTATCACTATTAACATAGTTGTTACATTTTTATTGTCATTTTGATGCAAATACAATTTTAGTTTACAGATTTCAGTTTGAAGTTCAAGCAGAAACACTGATTAACTACAGATGAATTATTTTCTGTATTTTTTTTTATGAAATACCATTTATTCCTTGGGAAAATGAAATTATTTTATCAGATTACTTAACCTGTTAGATGTTATTTTCTGTGGTTAGGTAATAGACCTGTTCTCTGATGATTTTGATATACTTTGATTTTTAAAATCATATTGATAAGAAGTAGAAACAGTAGGTAATAGGAAAAAAACTGAATAAGTGTTGCTTCCTCTAGAACTAACATTATACTTTCATCATGGTAGCAGACCACATGGTAAAGATTGTCAGATTATGATAGAGTCAAACAGCATAGGGTCATATGTGTTCTTGAATTAGGAGAGTTTTGTTTAAAGAATATAAGCTAAATAGATAGGGAAGGTAGGGATGGCCAGAAATTATTCTTTGGTATCATTTAATAATTCTCATCAACAAAAGAATTTATGTTGTAAAGTATTTTTCATGGAGAAATTGTTATGAACAATTAAGTAAATTTGTGTATATATATTCTTTAGTGCTTTCTTGCATTTAGTAGTCTATGTTCCTGGTCAAGTTTTTTTTCTTCTTCTTCTTCTTCTTCTTCTTCTTCTTCTTCTTCTTCTTCTTCTTCTTCTTCTTCTTCTTCTTCTTCTTCTTCTTTCTTTCTTTCTCCTTGACACCAATGTCTCATCACCACAGACCTTGCCAGAGGACAGATTAAAGAAACAAAGGCATGATGGAGAGTAGGGCCATGAAGAGACCCACTAGTTGATAGGTAGGCAGTGGTCGAGGGCAATGGGTGAGCATTATATGTGTTCTCTTCATTGACAGCAGCCACACAAGTAGTGAAAAAGTAATGGGAGAGCTTAGGAGGAGCCGTTGACAGGGTGAGGCAGAGGGGTCAGATAAGGCGTAAGTGCTATGTACCCCCACTTATACACTTTTTTTCTACTAGTAGTAGGTAGCGGCAAGTACAAAAGGCTAAATACAATTATGAAAACTTCAAGTGAGGTTTTGCTTTGTAAAACTATCACTTTTTGTAGAAAACGTCAAATTATTAGAGATCATATACCGCATTATCAGTATCACTATAATCCATAATTTACCACATTAATAATATAAAGCAGAGTTTTTTTCTGTACATGGAGTATACATAAAATCTTGCTCGTAATGAAGAGCGCATGCATACATATAGCGAGCACAAGAGCCGAAATTCACAGTGGGTTGAGAATAACCCTGAGGACAGAGAGCTTAGGGAGATGGAGTGTCTGTTCTGATGTCATTAAGGCTTTCCCAGGCTTTTACCAAAAAATGGATTTGCTCTGTGGTTGAGATGAAGTTTATAGATAACATTAATTTACCAATCTGATTAATTGAATGATACCAAAGAGTAAATTTTATGTATAAAAAAAAAAAATTGTTTCTCAGCTATGGCCATCACAAAAGATATATATATATATGTATGAGGGATTTGTAGGTGATGTAAATATTACATTTCTTGCATTATCTTGTACTGTGAACATTTTTATCACTTCTACAAACAGGTTGGAACAATGCTGCGATCTCACAAAGCATACACTCCAAATGATGAGTGCTTCTTCATATTCCTAGACGTCTCTCATCTTTATGTGGCCAGGTAGGCATACAGTGGCATGGGTGAGTTTTTGTTACATTTTTCATTTCATAAGGTGTAATGATAAGAATGTAATGTCAGGATTGTTTAATTTTTATTCACAATTCTTGCATTGACTGCTTTACTTTTTTACTTTTTGCATCTCCTAATGTTTTTTTATATTACTTCCCAGTGGAGCAGAGGACAGACATGGCTATGTTTGGGAACGGCACTATGGAGTGTGCTTGTCACGCCTGCCTCACAAAGACGTTGTTAACGCTGTTGCCTTTAATCCGAGAGATCCAGAAATGCTTGTAACTGTTAGTGATGACAACAAGATCAAGGTTGGTGTAGGCGAAGGATATACACATGAAAGATTTTTTCCTTTTCTTTTTCTTTGTTTAAAGACTGAAAATTATGTTTTCATGATCACCTTGGAATTTCTGGGCATGTGTTTGTTGTTGTCGCTGTTACTGGCGGTGGTGATTATGGTAATGTTCTCTGAGTGAAGAAGTGTATAGCTAAGTAACAAATGTCTTATACAATAATTTGAAGCTGATGCTACATGTCTTGCGATTTACCTCCTTTTTGCATGCTCTTAGTATACTGTGTATAAGGCCTGTTAAAAAAAGTTCTGGTTTCTCATCAGCACCCACTTTTGAAAATGGTCGCTGCATCTTTTTTCTTTCTTTCTTTCTTTTTTTCTTCTTTTTTTTCTTCTCTCTTTCCTTTCTTTTTTTTTCAAAAATGTGTGACAAAAATGCACCAAAAAAGCCTGCCATTTACAAAATGTCTTTGCATCCACTCAGGCAAAACGCACCATGCGTTACATGGCAAAATCAAGTAAACAATTGACCTTACAAAATGTTTCACAAAGTGTTGCATGGCAAACAGATAAAGAGTTGGAGTAGTTCATTTTGCCAAACAGCCCATCTATAAACAACTAAAATGGCTGTCACTTAGAGCCTTAAAAGTATATCTGTTCGAACTGCAACTCGTTTCAATTTACCTTTCTATCTTTGTTAGTCACTAAAATGGAAAATATGTACCTGTGGCACCAGTGGGTGTTGCCCTGAGGAGTCACAAATGATGGAATCTGTTCTGTCCTCGAGCTGAAAAACTAGCAGAAAACTCCAATGCACTATGTATCCACCAATTATTACCTTTATTTTCATTAGAAATTACATTTTTGTACATGCAGAGTTGTCCGTCTTATTGGCATTACCTGTAAGAAAGTACTCTTATTTAGCCTCAATGCAACAAGAAGAAAAATAAAAGAAAATGAATTTTGAAAAAGTTCTGATGAGAAACCAGGTATTGTTTCAATAGGCCGAATGGGAATAGCACTTGACAGGTGTATAGGTATTGGCATATAAACAGGATACAAGGTAAGTGGATTGTCCTTCCAAGGCTTTAGTTGATAGAACAAGAATACACTTTTAGGAGAGGCTCTTGTTGATTGATCCACTCGTAAAAAAAAAGAAAAGAAAAGAGAAAAACATATAGGCACATAAGATTTTCACCAGATGTCCCTGAATTTAGGAAATGTTGCCAGGATAGCACTATTTATTAGCATACCATGGAATTACAAAGCCAGACAGCACACATATACAAAGCCCTTCTTGTATGTGTGTGATCTTGTTTATCAAGATTTTTATTTCACCTGTGGTATAAGAAATTAGATCATTTTTCATACAGATAGTTTTTGTTACCAGTACTATTTTATGGTAACATTTAGATATGTGCAAATGATAGAATAGAAATTTAGCAAGTTGTACTGAAGTTGCAATGCCGTGCTTTTTGTTTCGTGACTTACCTCATCTCTGTAGTTTTTTATGCTAAGGTTTCTTTTTTTTGTACGCATAGCCTCTGTGTTTCACTGCTATATCCTACACGTTGTAGCTCTAAATATTGTTCTGATCAACATTTTTCACAGATGCAGATGCGCTGTGGTTCACTTGATATGCAGTTCATCTTACTGTAGGAGTGGTCTCACTGACTTACTTTTTTGGACATGCTTGGGCTAGCCTTATGGGCCCCTTGTTGTGTGGCATCTCATTACCCCAACACCACTGACGCTAGTGTAAATATTTAGCAATTGAAATATATATATAATAATGGTTGAAGTGATTTAAGCACAGATTTCATTATACAGACTCGGCCTTGTTTCCAGAGCCACTTCTGGCTGCCCAGCCTCCCATTTTGGAAGTTAATCCATGTTATTCCACAGCATATATGGTAACAAGCTTATTATTATTACAAGCTAAGCTAAGTAGTGTGTAAGTAAGCTGTGTGAATTATACAAAATGCCATTTTCATAGGCCTTGAGTTATCAAGTCTGAAATGTACTAGAGTAAAAGCATGAAGTCTAGAAATGTGTGGCTGGTTGGTAATAGTCTGTCCTTGATGTCAGTACCACATCAGGTGGAAACAATTAGTTCACAAATTACTGAGGTTGTCATAGACAACAAATCATTATTGTCTTTGGAGAGAATTGTAGGATCTGGACAAATAATGTTTGACATCTAGTGCTAGCTTCGTAGATGGGACTCTGGCCTGGCCAGAAGGGCAGTAATCCCTGACTAGATTTTGGTCCTAACATCAGACGAGGCTATTAGGACCCAGGCATTAAGGGCTCTGGGCTCTCTGGCGGCCACAGAGGCAGAGCAGATGCTTAGTTTAAACTGAAATTGGGTGAACCATCATTTGATACAAAGAAATTGTAAATTCAGTGAACATTTTGGCATAACAGTGTAGGATGGTATAAGAATGGGCCAAGTGATTTTTTGCCACCTGAAAGTTTTCACATTAACCTCTTGGGTTCAGTTGCTTCCCAGCAATCACATGGTCCCAAATATCAGGCATTAGACTTTCATGAACAACAGGGTGTATGCAAACACTCTTATTTCATGCATAAGTATAAACTTTTTTGCCCTTTTCCAATATCTATATTTGTCATTTGATATGCTTTATCTAGAGGGTACTAAACTGTTTTGTTTGCAGTCTCCATTTCATCCCTCTAAGTAGTCCATAACGCAGTGCAAGACAAATAAAAATATGTAACATTTTATATATGTCCTTTTTTTATTCTTTGGAATATTCAATTTACTGTAATACAAGCTGCACTGCCAGTCACAGAAATGGCCTCCTCCCTGGAGCTGGTGCTCTTCCAATCATGGCTCATGGACTCTATATTCCACACTCATTTATCGATGTGAATAATACAAAAGCCCCTTTGTAAACCCCAAATGAGTTTAATCACACTTCAAGAGGCCTATGCGCTCATGGCGAGTCTTTTCCGTCAACCTAGCCTTCAGCCGAAAAACTCACGACAGCAATTCGTTTCACCTGCACCTCAAGCAAAAAAATTTCATGATATGAGGGTCACATCATGAAGATCAGAGGGGTTAACCCTTACGATCTGAATGATGTTATGTTCCCTTCATGGAAAAATCTAGGTCAAGGGCTGGGTGGCATGAATAGGCCATCATCGGATAATATGGCTGCACGCTGGGTGACGCAAATTTGCCGTCATGAGCGAAGGCCAGGGTGACAGAAAAATTTGCTACGAGTGTACAAACCTCTTGGAGTGTGATTTGACTCATTTGGCACTTAAAAGGGGGCTTTAGTTTTACTCCCATTGATGAACGAATATAACATGCATAAGCCATGACTGGATGAGCACCAGCTCCAGGGAGGAAGCCATTTCCATGCTTTGCACTGTATTCTTGGCCACTGTGACCAGAGGCACAGGTTGTATTATGGAAAATTGAAAATTACAAAAAAAAGATATATGGCACAAATAACCAAATGTTGTTTTGTTTTGTTTTTCAATGAGTTATTTATTACATAGAGAGATGATATGGAATCTGTGCATGGAAAATAAGCTACTACCATATGGATAAAGCAAATCAAAAGACAAATATGGACATTGGAAAATGGCAAGAAAGCTAAATAAGTTTACACAAAATAACATTGCAAAGGGGAGGCACAGTCTTGTCACTGCTCATAGGTGTTTGTGCGCGCTGCATTCAGGATATGTTGGCTTCTTATGTAAGCCACTGCCTGTATTTTCAGCACCGTGATTTCTATGACACAACCGAATCCAACTGGTTTTTATATTGATTTATTCTGTTAAGGCAAAATAGAAAGGCATCTGTAACATGTCATGTTACTAGAATGGCAATTTTTCGTACACTTACATATCGCACACATATACCTGCGTTTGTTTGTTTGTTTGTATGTGGATGAGGTTATACATATGTTAGTGTATTGCAGATGTGGACCTTATATTATACGTGTCCTCACCTGCTATCAGTCACGCTAAAATGGATATGCACCATCAGGTTTGGAGGTCACGAAGGAGAGCAAGAGAATTGGGTGTTAACTTAGATGAAGTGCGGATGGCAAGGGAGCTTCGCATAAGTCACCCTAGACCTGATCAGCCACTACAACCTGCTGAGGCGCCCATAAGCCCGGAGAAAGTGAGCAGTCCGCACACTTACTTTGTAACGCAGTGAAGTGAGAGATACAGCCTTATTTATATATATAAGCTAATGATAAATTGAGATGTTGATAGTGTATATTGTCAAAACAAGTTCACATATTTGTGAAGCAGGTAATTTGCTTTTAAGTGCTGTGTTTCAGTAGCAGGGGAGGCTGTAATGAATTAATTTCCTCGAAACCATTTCAGCTATTCAGTAATTCCTAACCATGTCTGGTTTGGAAGAACAGATGTTTTCTACCCGCATTGTGGCATGCTTCGTAGAAGGAGATTCGGTCCTGGCCAGCATTGCATCATAGTTGACCTGTTTCTGTCTAGACTTACGTAATAGGTGAACCATATCTGACTGCCTGTAGGATTTAGACGCTTGGCTGATCTCCTTGAAAGATAACTACCCTTGCTAGGAAAGACCTTCAAACAGAAATATATATATATAGTTATACAAGAATTTAAAAGCTTTATATATAAATAGGTTGATGTATTTAAAATTTAAAAAGCAAAAAGAATTGGCTTTTACGGCAGATCCTTAGTGAATTTATGTTTTTGTTATAAAGTGAATAGTATGTTTTTGTGATATAAATATACTCTGTTATGTTACTGCAATGATGAGTTTTTTATGTAAATAAGCTTGTTATCAATTTCTTATTCTCTTTTTAATCATTCAAGTATATTCAGAGTGAATGTAAATTTTGTATTAATTATTAGGTGTGCTGTGATATTCTATTCAACTCTTATGGCTATGCAGTCTGAAATTTTGATATCCATTTCATATGGCTGTAAACAGTAAGAGCACATTGTAAATAATTTCATATTTTTTTAATGTTATTATTGGCAGTCCAGCTACCATGGGAAGACACCGTGACACTACTCAGCAAACCATGTCGATGAAGTCAAACAAATTAAGAAAATAAATGGTCTTCTTCCGTCTTTTCTTTAATACTTTCTAATCCTATCCAGCATGAAAAAGCAAAGAAATAAAAGAATATATGTAGGGTGAACTTTTTTCTCTTTTTTTTTCTGACTGGGAAAAATTGAGACATTATTGATACATGTAAATGAAAACAATCTCACGTTTTTAGTGTAAACCAAAGGCCCATGAATCTGTTTTTATAGTTTTATGCATTTTTATAAATTTTTGTGTAAGGTAATGTAATTATGCATCGAGTTTACAAGAAACTGATGCAAGTTTTGTGCAAATACGGTACATATTTTTCTTTCTGGTTTGAGGTTTGTAAATCTTCGTAAGATCTTTGTTTCCGTTACTGGAAATACATTTCACAATATTAAAATACACTCCTTTTGTGCAAATTTTTTTTAGTCTAGAAATATTACATATTGTAGGTTTAATGGTATTTAGTAATTCACAGTTATAATTCACAGTTAAGCAGTCAGAAAAATAGACAGCAGCATAGTGATTTCATTATCTGGTCACCAAGCACTTCTGATAATTTAGTATTTAACACACACACACACACACACACACACACACACACACAAACACACACACACAAACACACACACACAAACACACACACACAAACACACACACACAAACACACACACACACACACACACACACACACACACACACACACACACAAACACACACACACACACAAACACACACACAAACACAAACACACACACACACACACACACACACACACACACACACACACACACACACACACACACATACATTCATTCATTTATCTACCTAGACTGGGATTAATCAGTAACTTCTTTTAAATGCAAGACCTGAAATTGCTGGTGCACAATTGTGTGGTCTGTGTTTCCCAAGCAGCAGCTCTTGGAGATAAGGAGGGGGCAACAAATGTAATATTTTCAGCACATTCTACGGGTAAATGTTTTTCAAATATCTTCTCATTTTCTTTTTTTTCTCTACATTTTCAATTCTCCCTCTTGCAGAGTTTGGCATTTTTTTTTACCTTTCATCAATTGACAATCAGAGGAGCCATATTCCCCTGTTGCTTTTAAGAAATTGTATCTTATAGACACTGACATGTTGACAAAAGTTATGGTAAATGAGTAAGAAATATATGATGTCTCATTTTCCAGGGTGTTCAAAAGTTGCCGGCACCCGTGAAAATTTACACTTCACCTCACGCCTTTGGCGCTTGGCTGCCAGGCATTACCTGGGTAGCCCCCTACTTGGACCTAGGTAGCCTGCGCTACTTTGAAAACTTTGAAACACCCTAATTATCTAGCGATTGTTCTTGTGAAATTTATGAATCCTCTGGATCTTTAATACCCAGGATGTTAGTTTGTTCTTTTTTTGTTTTTTTATAGAATTTGTGGCATGATACCTACTTTGGCATAAATTTGTCACAATGAAAGTGATGGAAACAGTGAGAGTAAAGATAATGACCAGGCTAGTTCTTTTATTTTGTGTTTACTTTTAATATTTGCTTATTTTTGCTTATTTTTAATATTTTTTCTTTGTAATATTTTCATTTTTTATCAATAACATTTTTTCTGCCATTTTTTCTGAGTTCTTTCACACTTATTATATTTATTTTTTTTTTTTTATTATACTTCTCACATGTTTTTCTAATATATTCTCTTTCCTTTTTTTTCCTCTCTACATTTTCATTCCTTTCTTCTCTTTCTCTGCTTTATCACATTATTCTGTCTTCTCTCTTACTCTGTTTACTGTATTTGGATTAAGCACATCCCACCAGGTGGCATGTATATACATGCCATGACTGTTGTGGACAAAGTAGTGGGTGGCATCAAATGACCCTTCCCATGCCGTCAGTTTATCAGATGGAGCTTGTTTTTCTCCGATAGTAGCAGCATCATTTCTTTGATAAAACTTTTAGGCCAAAGGACCTAAGTGAAAGTATACCTTTAGAAATCATATATTTTTTTTTAAATTGTATCAAAATACAATTTTCCTCACAAACTACCAAATGAGCCGGGGCACAGACGGGGGAAGCTATCTATGTGCACCAATAGTCCCGAGATCACATCCACTAGCCACATTTTTTACCTGGCGTTTTTTTGAGTTAATGGGCTAAGGTTATGTATTTTGTAATGCATTTTAAAGATAGTTTTGCCATATTTCATTAATACTTGCAGGATTTATAGATATTAGATATATTAAAGAACCTTGAAGGATTCTCTTTTTCCAATAACACAAATTTCAATTTATAGATTTTATTAATAGAGCTCACCTGAAAAAATTTCCGTTCTTTGCTGTAAACTTCAAGAAAGAAAAAAGATTTTTCTTTTCTTTTCTTTTCTTTTCTTTGGTATAAGGGAAGGTAAACAATGACAACTTACAGCAATGCAACTCAATTTAATTCATCATAAGATTTTGATCTTCTGCTGTTGATTACAGAAAAGTTCTGAATGTGATAAATAATACAGGTAAACTGGGGGAGGGGGGGGGGGGAGAAGTACATGGAAAGATTTCAAAACTACTTATTGCAAACTAGACAATTACATCTAGCATTTCTTCCAGCTTTCAATAAAGATTGAAAGAAAAAGAAAACAAAAAGGTCATTAAAAATGTGTTCATCATTACTATAAAGTAAATATATAATGTATACTGAAGCTTATATTCTACAGTATTGTGTTCAAGATTAAAAATCAAATAAATTATAAATGTAATCATAATAAACTAGCATCTAAGGCAACTAATATAACTTTCACTTCCAAAGAACACAAAATCAGTTTAAGCAAGCACAGATGGCCATGAAACGCGCACACATACAATGGAAGGCAATCTAGTAAAAGTGGTAGTTGATATGCATGTGATGTATCCTAGTTGATACCAGTTAAATAATAAAAGTTACTAAGCTACTAGGGAATGCAGTTTACATAAGCAACGGTGTGTGTATATACAGAAGCATCTTGATCATCTAGGAATTAACTGATTGGGGAGGTAAAAAAGTTGTCCTCTTATTGTCTGAGAAATTAATTTCTCTTGGGCGATTATGACAGCTTGAAAAATGTGAATAATAAAACAGAAAAGTCAAGATCAAAGTCACAAAACATTATAATAATTTGCATTTTTTTTATTATCACCACCATAATGATAAAATCATTTTTAGTAGGTACTCTACATTTTCCAGGTACTAATTTTGTTATGAACATAGTTTAAACTAATATTCAATAACACGGTTAACTATTATGACACTTACAGTATACACAACCATTCCATGCCTTGTGTTGTATTTTCCTTTTTTATTATACTAAGCAGAGCAAGCCGTATTGTATGAACATTATTTTGCCCGAGTCCAACCTAGATAATCAAAACACCTCTTGAGACAAAAAGGAAAAAAAAAGTAAGCATGAATACTGTTCAAGATGTGGAGGAATCACAAAGGCTTAAATTTCAAGACAAAAATCAAGCTACAACTGAATGCCAAGAGATATATTCAAGGTATAAATTGTGCATATAAAACTGACTACAGGTTTTTTCTAAATGTTTCGTACTACCATATCAATTTTTCATCAGATATTACCTTAAAACTCTCCTCAAGGAAAGATGCTCATGCAAATCCCAGTTTCACATTGTGGGTGATGAATGCTTGTCCATTTTATTAGGCAAATAAACAGCAAGTGGATTTGGTGTCCCTTAATCAGACACTAACCCTTCAGCATTTTCATTCCAAACAGATTATTTTTCACTCTTTCTCTTCCCTCTGTCACAGCTACATTCTAAACCAGCTTCACAGCAGTATCACAACTGGAATCAACATTTTACGGTGTGTGAGCCTTCTTTCCCCTGCATCAGTTGTGCTTTCCTTTTATTTCTGTTTTAAAGTAGATAAGTTCACAGTTAGGAAACTGTATGATTTACCTTTATTTTCTTTCAATTTTCTTTTCATCATAAGGAAAAAAAAAAAAAAGATTGAACTTTTAATTTTGATATATGCTTTTACATACTAAGGAAAGAGCTGATATGTACATAAACTCTGCAATAAAAGTGTAAGGGCAAAGGAGAACTATTCCTTCCAGTATTTATTGAAGCCTCTTGTTTGAGAAATAAAATTATCAGCGAGGTATAGTTTTGCATCTAAAGAATTAATATGTTTCACTTGGAACTGCTGTCCTTACATCCACATATGGCAGTATCTTGAGAAAGAAGGCAAAAAGATATCTAAAATGATCACCAACAGAAATAATTTAAACGGTAATGTAATAATACATCAGACAATCCAAGACAGCAAACAACTACAATGGGGATTCAACGCTAACATGGAAACATGAATCACATAATATACAACGAATGCATCTTTGGAATATCTTTTCTACCGCTGCTCCCTGGAATATGTACAGTGCCACAAGACAGCCATCCAGTAACATTTTATGTTTCGTGAAATCTTCCTATCAAAAATATCCTTTGCTATATCGCCATCTTCTTATCTCCACATACTAAAAACAAGTCCTATAATACTGCAACTGACAGCATTATTTTGACAATCAGATAAGGAAATCTCTGCCTTTTTATACCTATACATATGTCCATTTACACATTCTCTCCACACAAATTTAAACAGTATAGCATATTTTCTGATCCACAGGCCATACACTTTTACATTTTAATCTGTATTTCCTTGCCTTTTTTTTATTTTGTTCTCCTTTTTTTTGGCATAGGACCACAAGCACCAAAAATCAGCATGATAATAACGTACACCAAAGAGTGATAATACAGGATCCACACACTAGTCATAAACAATCCTTTAAAATCCGAGGGAAGACAAGTCAACAAATAAGCTTTTGCATAGAATCTGTCCTTTGGCCAAGATTCAGCTGAAGGAACAAATTAAATGTATATTATGGATGAATAGTGGATTTGGTGCTTAAGAGAAGGAAACACATTTAAAACTGCAAGTTGTTTAAATAATGCAGGAATACTCTTTCTTTCCACATCAAGGAGTAGAGTACTCCACATACTCGATGCCCCCAGAAAACACTCTCAGGGTTTCCTATGTGCACTTTTCACTTCTCAGCCGATCCTGCAATGTGAAACAATTATGCCTCAAAGGTTAATCATAGCACTATTATAGCAGTCACAATGTTCTGATACAATACAATATTATAACTGGGAAAGCATATACTCTTAAAGTGTGCTGTATAAATCAGCATATAGTATAAAAGAAAAATAAAGATCTTTTTATCTTAAACTCTAAAAGAAAATATTTTCAACAGTTTCAAAGGTCTTAATATTGCAGAGATGTTAAAAACTCAAAAGTATTAATTCCAAACATTACTCTCAAAAGGACCAACCAAAAGTGGACAAGGTTACTACTCCACTAGACTTACCTTTTTGGAAAAAAAATTAACATATACAAAACCATTTATAATATGTGGGTGTGAAAAGGTGTGGAATGATTTCTGTAAATGTCTGGACCTTATCATGTCCTACACTCTAATGATGATAAATTATGCATTTTTGGTTTAATTAAAAGAGGAAACAAGACTATCTATGTATATGTCAGTAGCATGTTGCTGGTTGTTTGGAATTTGTTGTTTGAAAAATATTTCTGATCAAATTTCTGTGGTTTGGGCAGCAAGTGAGAGCCAGTATACCCCTTTCATACATCTTTTATGAACATAAGTATTTTTTAAACCATTCCTCAAATCCATCTTTATTCA
>NC_091558.1:1988271-1990771 GCF_042767895.1 Penaeus vannamei
CCTCTCACTCGCACCTCTCACCTCTCACTCGCACCTCTCACCTCTCACTCGCACCTCTCACCTCTCACTCGCACCTCTCACCTCTCACTCGCACCTCTCACCTCTCACTCGCACCTCTCACCTCTCACTCGCACCTCTCACCTCTCACTCGCACCTCTCACCTCTCACTCGCACCTCTCACCTCTCACTCGCACCTCTCACCTCTCACTCGCACCTCTCACCTCTCACTCGCACCTCTCACCTCTCACTCGCACCTCTCACTCTCACTCTCACTCGCACCTCTCACTCTCACTCGCACCTCTCACTCTCACTCGCACCTCTCACTCTCACTCGCACCTCTCACTCTCACTCGCACCTCTCACTCTCACTCGCACCTCTCACTCTCACTCGCACCTCTCACTCTCACTCGCACCTCTCACTCTCACTCGCACCTCTCACTCTCACTCGCACCTCTCACTCTCACTCGCACCTCTCACTCTCACTCGCACCTCTCACTCTCACTCGCACCTCTCACTCTCACTCGCACCTCTCACTCTCACTCGCACCTCTCACTCTCACTCGCACCTCTCACTCTCACTCGCACCTCTCACTCTCACTCGCACCTCTCACTCTCACTCGCACCTCTCACTCTCACTCTCACCTCTCACTCTCACCTCTCACCTCTCACTCTCACCTCTCACTCTCACTCTCACTCTCACCTCTCACTCTCACCTCTCACTCTCACCTCTCATTCTCACCTCTCACTCTCAACTCTCACCTCTCAACTCTCACCTCTCAACTCTCACCTCTCAACTCTCACCTCTCAACTCCCAACTCTCAACTCCCAACTCTCACTCTCAACTCTCACTCTCAACTCTCACTCTCAACTCTCACTCTCAACTCTCACTCTCAACTCTCACTCTCAACTCTCACTCTCAACTCTCACTCTCAACTCTCACTCTCAACTCTCACTCTCAACTCTCACTCTCAACTCTCACTCTCAACTCTCACTCTCAACTCTCACTCTCAACTCTCACTCTCAACTCTCACTCTCAACTCTCACTCTCAACTCTCACTCTCAACTCCCACTCTCAACTCCCACTCTCAACTCCCACTCTCAACTCCCACTCTCAACTCCCACTCTCAACTCCCACTCTCAACTCCCACTCTAAACTCTCACTCTCACTCCCAACTCTCACTCTCACTCTCACTCCCAACTCTGACACCTACCCTGAACTCTCTCTCTCCCACTTTCACTCTCATTCTCACTTCCACTCCACTCTCCCTACTTTCCCTCTCTCCCCTTGTATTCTTACTACTCCATCATCATCATTATGTTTGTTACAGACAGCACAATTACATTAGACTTCCATTAGGGCCGGCTACAGCCACAGTCCCCGTCCGATGCTGCAGGTGGAACATGGGAGGCAATCAGGGTAGAGTGAAAGTGGCCAAGAGGAAATGTCAGCAACGCACCTGCTGCTATCATTATACAATTCACAAGTTCATCGGCTACCACTTTGCGGAGTCAACAAGGTGACCCGCGTGCCACTTTGGATCTGCTGCAATCAGGACTCCTGGTAATGAATGGATCTCTCGCCTCCATTTGGCAAAAAAAGGGGCTTCACAAAACATCTGTGGTGACAAAAAAGCAAAAACAAAAATAAAAAAGGTACAGGGCAGGGGCAGGGAGAGAGAGACACACAAGGGGTCAACATCATCACGGCTGCACAGTGGGAAGATTCTTGCCTGGGTGGCCATGGGGGTCCTGAGGTTAAGGTCTCTCTTTCTCTCTCTTTCATCTCTCTCTCTCTCTTTCACCTCTCTCTCTCTCTCTCTCCATCCATCTCTCTCTCTCTCTCTCTCCAACCACCTCTCTCTCTCTCTCTCTCCATCCACCTCTCTCTCTCTCTCTCTCTATCCACCTCTCTCTATCTCTCTCTCTCCATCCACCTGTCTGTCAAATCTCTCTCTCTCTCCATCCACCTGTCTGTCAAGTCTCTCTCTCTCTCTCTCCATCCACCTGTCTGTCAAGTCTCTCTCTCTCTCTCTCTCTCCATCCACCTGTCTGTCAAATCTCTCTCTCTCTCTCCATCCACCTGTCTGTCAAATCTCTCTCTCTCTCTCTCTCTCTCTCCATCCACCTGTCTGTGAAATCTCTCTCTCTCTCCATCCACCTGTCTGTCAAGTCTCTCTCTCTCTCTCTCCATCCACCTGTCTGTCAAGTCTCTCTCTCTCTCTCTCCATCCACCTGTCTGTCAAGTCTCTCTCTCCATCCACCTGTCTCTCTCTCTCTCCATCCACCTCTCTCTCTCTCTATCTCCATCCACCTCTCTCTCTCTCCATCCACCTGTCAAATCTTTCTCTCTCCATCCACCTGTCAAATCTTTCTCTCTCTCTCTCCATCCACCTGTCAAATCTTTCTCTCTCTCTCTCCATCCACCTGTCAAATCTTTCTCTCTCTCTCCATCCACCTGTCAAATCTTTCTCTCTCTCCATCCACCTGTCAAATCTCTCTCTC
>NC_091558.1:2018271-2020771 GCF_042767895.1 Penaeus vannamei
CGTCCCAAGTAAACAGAGATGAACAAAAGGATTCTGCACCCGAAATGGAGGTTCGAAAGCGTAGGTTGCAGCAGTTTATGTCCATGGGCGAAAATTCTTCAAGTAAAGGTACTGAAAATCACAGTGAGTCACCTAGCCCACTAACGCGTGATGAAGACTCTTACCTGCACACTACCAATGATAAAGGCACTGGCCATAAAGACGACACCGTTTTAAAAGACTCATTTTGCAATAGTAGAATCGTAGTAGAAAATTGTACATCATCAGACAAATCAGAGCAGAGTTCAGCATTGGACTCTGAAGGGGAAGAAGATACACGACCCCCAGGAAGTATAAGGATACGGTTGAAATTCTTAGACGAGACTCAGAGATTTGTTTTTGCACAGCTGACGGAACAAGTTGGAAGCTTTAAAAGGTAAGATATTACTCTTTTACACTAAAAGAAAATCCTATTTTATTAGAGAAATTAGCTTCAGGTAAATGTAGAATAGTTGCTTGAACATAAATGGAAATATACTAGTTGAAAATAATTTTGTTGGATATATAAGTAATTTTTGTATTAGCATGAAAACTGTTTTTTCTTTGGAAATCATCTGCTTGAAATTTGATTTTGTCACGACTAAAATTGTATTAGTCTACAAAAAAGAAAGCATCTGATATGTCTGTTTATTCACTGAAATATAAAAAATTTCATACACTTCAGCTGTTTTTACAGATAGATATAAGGAAATATTTCTGTTATACTTGATCAGGGCATGTTCTTTTGATACTGAATGTGCATTGCAGTATTTCTGTTTTAAAATGCATTTTAATCAGTCTAAGGGAGTTCTCTAAAGTAACATATAATTTTTGCATTTTTGAAGCCCTGTTGGTATCTGTATAAAGGGCCTAGGTAAACCAAGTGCTGTTTGAACCCATGCGAAGAAGAGAAATAGTAGTAAAGCAGTGCTAATGAAGATATTAAAGTGTCTTAAATTAACCATGAGTAAATTTGGAAGTGTCTACATAACTTCAGTTACCTGTTAACTTTCTTGTATAAGATTGTGTAGTCCTAATGTATTACTCTGAATACATTATGAGTTTTAAAGAACTTGAGAAAAAGAAAATTTAACACAACTCTGGTGACTGTAGCACACACTAAAAAGAGTATTCCTTTTCTGACCTATAAATAGCCTAGACAGCACAGTGCTGACCATTATCTTTTGCTGGCAGTAATAATGTTTGTAATCTTTTCCAGACTGAAAAAATAACCTAAAACACTTCCCATAAACATTATAATTCAATATAATTAGCTGAGCAGACATTTAACAACAAGATTGATGTATGTTAACCATATTCATTTATAATGTCAGTTAGGAAATCTATCACAAGAACTACACAGCATAAATTACTTTCCAGAGTACTGTAGTATTATTGAGACAGAAACCCTGAGACTATGTGATTGAAATTTGGCTTAAGGATTATCAAAGTTGACAAAACCGGTTAACAACCTTATGACGGATGGCATATGTAGGCCGTCATTCTGTGACAGGGGTGAGTTTATATCGTGGATGGCACCTTTGCTTGCTTTGATAAAGGAGGCTGCTCTGTTTTCTATACCATATATAGGTATAGATTTTTTTGGCTTCCAAAGTAGGCCTGGACTCTTTTTTTATTGGAAAGTGGTAATTAAGTTTAGATGCAAAGACAAGAGGAACTTCTGATTTTTATCCTGGGCAAGTAACCTTGATATTAATACCAGTGCAGTCAGTGGTTAGTGTGCTTTGATTATTCTTAAGGGCCATTGAGTTGAGAGTTACAAAAGTCACAGATTGTTGTTATTACTGAAAATCAATCTCTGAAACTAAAGTCTGTCTCAGCTTGACATAACTTCAGCTTTTTAATGATTAGAATCAAAGAACTGGTGCCAGTACTATATTCACACTTTGGTATCTAAATACTATTTAGCAAAGAGATAATTTGGACATTATTTTCATAAATTCCATTACTAGGATGATTTTTAGACACTCACATAATTATTTTCAAAATTATCTTTTTAGTTCTTGCGAATGCTTACATCTTGTGTGTATATACTTTTTTCCTGGTGTAGTATGTGTTTGTCCTTTCTAGTATTATGCCTGCTACATAGTGTCACTGAAGATATATAGGTTTTTCCTTATGTTCAATTTGCTTTGTTTGTTTGTTTTTTTCTGGAAAAAATAGATATGTTAATTGTAACTAGATAGATTTACTTTTGAATGATTATATTTTTTTTTGTATAACTATCCTTGTTTGTTGCCCACAAACAAACAATTCAGGGATAAAGAAGAAGGAAAGAGAAATCACAATCTTTGTAAATACTGTATTTTTCATGCACACTGTATTCGCATCACTTCTATGGGAAACTATCAGTAATGTACTCTAAGGATAATCCTATTTCTTTACCTGTTTTTATTTTATTCTTAATTTGTTTATTTATTTATTTAATACAGAGCCATATATCATTACATCTTATTTGGAA
>NC_091558.1:2028320-2030820 GCF_042767895.1 Penaeus vannamei
CAAGCCATTAAATATAATTCAAAAAAAGTTTTTTTTTTTATACTTCCAAGAGATTCCTCTTCAATTACGATTATGTTGTTTAGAAGTGATGCCTAAAATAATTATAATTTGCTGGAAACGATACTATATATTCTTAAGATTATCAGTTTTATTTCCTAAATCTGTTCCAAAATTTTATAAAACGACATATTAAGGATAAACGCAATAATTTTAAGATATGTTAATGAATATACTTGAAAGCAATATCATAAACTAGTCTAAAACAAGTCTAAACCACGAATGACAGTCGTATCTCAAAGTCAAATTTTAAACCTTAATATTTACGACAATATGGCGGTTGTGTTGAGACTAATAAAGCATAAATATCAATATAATTGCTTGAATGCAACAGTCGCTTGACTCAATGACCTTGGAACTATCATGCCAAAGGTTGTAAGCTGTTCTCAGCATGTTATAAATATTTTGATAAGATTGGTGAGATCACTGCGATTGGTCTATTACCATCATTTTCAGCTATAAATATGATATTTATGTTACCCCGGTATCTCTTCATCAATTATAATCTATGTATTATTCCGGCGTACTGCGCAGCGATACTTTCCAGTTATCTTAATTTTTTGTTTTAATATTTTTTCCAGATAAAAGTCGTGTCCACTTGTGTATTACAGGCTTTCGATATATCCGTAGGTACTGATTTTTAATTCTCTAAAACATTTTGGATTTGAGTTATCGTACACGTCTCACATCAACTCATCTTGTCGATAAAAAAATATATTTATCATCAGGTCCAAAGGATAATAAAAATGCTCATACAGATCACTGTTGTTTCTTTATACCAAAAAAAGAAAAACTCACCGCAGGCAGGATGAGTCCCATATATACAATATATACTTGTGCATACACCAATGATTCCGTTTTCAATCTCTATCTCTTTTTCTCGCGGTTTCAAATCTCCTATTCCACGTCCTCCGTCTTCGCGTCTGCAGAACCACACTCGTCGTCTTAAAATAAATACGCATACACATACACAATATGCCCAAGTCATGTAATGATACACCCTCAGCAGCCGAGAGGGGAGACTTCACTACCTTTTTTATCACATTAAGCTCATGGGAGACAGCAAGCAATATCACAGCAGTATGGAATAATATCTTCGAGGTGGTACTTTCCTCGAGTGAAAGTGACGACGTACCATGATGCTTTCACAAAACAGAAACAGCATAGTAAAGGGTCGACGATACTATGATAGTTGTCCAAGCACCATTGATTTTTTTTCCTATTAGAATGTATTCTACGGGGAAAGCAATGAATGGAAAAAAAACTACTTTATTGTATTCATTTTTTCTCTTATTGCATTGCAGTGTTCAGCTCTGTCGTATCTTCATTATAAAAACTTGAGAAATGACATTTACTGACTACTACACGCTGATGACAATCATATATAATAAAATCAAACCAACTTTATCATCATACGACCGATTTAACACCAACTTCGAGAATGCCAGTGGTGGAGGTGGCTAGAATGATAACAAACATGATAATTTCACCACCACCAACTTTTCGTGTCTACCGCCCTTCTCTCCTTCTCATGTGGGGTTATGTTTTCACAGGAGTAATAGCTGGCAAGAGGGAGGCTGCCAGGTCTTCTATATCGACGGATTTCTTGGTGCCACAGGAGGTACCACAACACTTCTTTGAACTGCGAATAAATAAATAGAGACAAAAACAACAATTAGAAAGAAAATTCACCCCAAAGGCTCTACAAGCAGACCGAGTTCTCAACTAAGACCCTCTCCCCTTTTCTCAAACAAGAGACTTACTTACTTTCAAAGTGGATTCTAACGTCGACCTAATACTTACATCTTCTTCACTTTATTCAAGACTTTCGTGGTGTACTCGAGAGGGGAGAGCACTTCCTGGTCCTCGTGTTCTTGGTCACTGCTGGAGATGCAAGCGAGAGGCAGCCACTTAGTCCCTCCTTTTTCGCCCAGTTCGTCGTTTAATCTCTGTGCAGCCTGGAAAGGGTGATATTACGTGATTTATAAGTTGGCAAAAAATCCTACTACTACTACAACTAATACTGTTGCTACGCCTACTACTACTACTACAACTAATACTCTTGCTACACCTACTACTACTACTACTACAACTAATACTCTTGCTACACCTACTACTACTACTACAACTAATACTGTTACTACACCTACTACTACTACTACTACTACTACAACTAATACTGTTGCTACACCTACTATTACTACTACAACTAATACTGTTACTACACCTACTACTACTACTACTACAACTAATACTGTTGCTACACCTACAACTACTACTACTACAACTACTACTGTTGCTACACCTACTACTACTACTACTACAACTAATACTGTTGCTACACCTACTACTACTACTACTGTTGCTACTACTACTATTACTACTGCTACTACTACTGTTGCTGCTACTACTACTACTGTTGCAACTACTACTACTACTGTTG
>NC_091558.1:2035820-2048055 GCF_042767895.1 Penaeus vannamei
ATTGAGAATCTTTAATACAAATGAGGTTGAAGTCGGGATCGTAAGACTAATTCGGAGCGCGGCTTTTGGTTTAGTCACGTAGGCCAGTTTGTTCGTTTTACTGATATTATATACTACGTATTATTTGTTTTTGACATCTGTGGCATGATAATTATAAATAGAAAAATTATGCCATGATCATTTCTATATCTGCTGGTACAATTCGCAATTTTCTTCGTAACAGATAAAATCCTTTAATCTTCGTGTTCCATTAAAAACCTTATATCAAATATAAAAAAGACACACACACCAAATAATTATAGAGAAACAAACAATATAGTATCAAAAACACGACATACAAATAAAGCTTTTTAAAAACGACGCGCGATTTCGGGAAAAGAACCATCGCCCCGTCTCGGCGGACCCGAATGCCAATGACGTCACGGAGCGAAAATAGCCGAACGCAGTCGATGGAACGGCCCTGAAGCGTCCTGGTCGCCTCTCCAACCTGTGTGTTTTTGCTGCGTGTGTGTTTGTGAAGCTTGAGTGGCGCGTGCCTGCATGGTCAAGATGAGTTGCTACATCCAAGTTTGCGAAGAAGAGAATGACGAGCCCATCGAGATCCCCACGGAGGAGGACAGCACCCTTTTGCTGTCGACTCTGGTGGCGCAATTCCCCGGCGCTTGCGGCTTGAAGTACCGACACCCCGACAGCCGCGGTCTGCGTGGCGTCAGGCTCGTCGATGGCCGCCTCCACGCTCCCGACGAAGGATGGAACTACGTCTTCGTCTGCGTGTTCCCCAAAGGTGAGGGTGCGGATCATTTTCTTTTCGTTGGGGCTTCGGGCTGGGGCGGAATCTCTAGAATTATGTAGGCCTACGCGGCGCTGGCTTGGGACGCCGGTGCTCGGGGTGGGGGCCGGGAGGGGACGCCATGGACGCCTCATTTCCGCCTTTTGGACGCGTTGCTCGGGCCGGGGCGGAGCGGGAGGGAGGCCGCGGGTTCCTCTTAGCATGGGGAAAGATCAGGGGAGGGAAGCACGGCGAATCAAGGGGTAAAATCGAGAAAATGGGACTTAGGAAAAGCAACGCGTATGTGGCGGCGGCGGCGGCGGGGGGACGGTGGGTGGGGGGGAGGGGGTACCGGAGACAAACCCGGGAGAAAGACGGTAGAAAAGACCATTTCCCTCCTTTCCCCTTCGCGAATAACCTTTTCCCTCCCCCTTCGACCCCGAAAACCCAGAATCCAGCATCGCGCGAACGGAAATAGAGGGGGAAAAGCGAGGGCGCGAGATGGCGGCGTCGGCGGCGGTGTGGCGGCGGAGGGCGCGTGGATCGCCGGCGTGGGGACGCGGGCGGCCTGGGGAGGGGGGGGGGGCAGGACGCCGGGAATGGAGGAGGATGAGGTGGCGCCATCGACGTCTTATCTCCGCCCCTCTCCCGTCTCCGTTTCTTGGGCTTGTTTCACGCGCGGAGATGGGAAAAGAAGACGGAGGAGAGAAGCATGGCGGTTGGAGAGGAGAGGCTTGGGATGGCGGGGACGGTTAGAAGAGGGGGTGGGGGGGGGGGTTAGCCGGGCACGAGGCGATGCCTTGAAAGCCAGATGAAGAAGAGCATCTTGTAGGCGTGTAAGAGGGAGGGGGTGATAGGGAGTAGGATGAATGTAGGAGAGGGTCGGTTCGGGGACCGGTAACGAAGAAATAGGCGAATTTGGGAGTAATTTGTTAGTAGTGGAGCAGAGGCCTCTCTAAGGGGCTTGTAGGTAGACGAATTGAGGATGCTTGATGTGAGGAATGTATGACGTGGTAGAATGCCCTGGAAATACTAATATTGTAATGTATTAGCGTTCCCAGTTAGTAGAGGGACTACTTGATTTTTTTTTTTTTTTTTTGTATAGAATAAGTGGTTTGGGAAGGGTATTTATTGATGTTCCCATATTTACTGACTAGTTGATATGTAAATAACCAAATTGGAATAGAAATTTAGGCTTACTGTCACTATTATAGTGCCCACTGTTGGTACTCTGAATCTAAATATGGGCAACTGTTATACAGTTGCTGAACAATCTTCATTTTCATCAGAGAACAAGAGGAAGTCTGATGACCACTTGGAGAGCTCCATGTCGAAGACCAAGCGAATGGAAAGTAAGCAGAGGTGCTCCGATCTGATTGTACTTGGCCTCCCCTGGAAGACAACTGAGAAGGAACTGCGTGAATACTTTGAACCTTTTGGGGAGGTTCTTATGGCCCAGGTAAGTGGTTTCCTGGATTTTGGCTCTTGTTTGCACTTACCTGGTTGTATCAAAATGTAGCTGATATTTGGAAAGTTTGAGATTCTGATGAAGGTGGTTCTTAGGGCAATGCTAATTTTGGTTTCCATTATCACCAACAGGTTAAGAAGGACCCCAAGACTGGCCAGAGCAAAGGTTTTGGTTTCATTAGGTTTGGCAACTACGACACCCAGCAGCGCGTGTTGTCACAGCGCCACATGATTGACGGACGTCTTTGTGATGTCAAGATCCCCAACTCGAAGGTAGTTTGCCACCATACTTTATTACTTTTGCTTGTTTGATGATGAGGATAATATTCTTGATGGTACATAGTTTTAAGTCAGTGGTATAATTCTGATAATGAAGTGTATGGCTATTAAGGCCGATACTAAATGCTTGATTTATTTCAGTTTGGCAGAAGGTCTAGACCATTGGTGTGCTATTTGTAGACATGAGAGATTTTTGTAATTAGAAAGTAATGTAGAATGATGAAATGCTAGAAGTCTAATGTATTTTCTTCTAGCAGGAAGGTATGGTGCAGCAGGTGAACAGCAAAGTGTTCATTGGCCGTTGCACAGAAGACATTGGACCGGAGGATCTCCGTGAATACTTCAGCAAGTTTGGTGAGGTCACCGATGTTTTCATTCCTAAGCCTTTCAGGGCTTTTGCCTTTGTCACTTTCTTAGATCCTGAAGTAGCTCAGAGCCTTTGTGGTGAGGATCACATAGTGAAGGGTACTTCAGTCCATGTGTCTAACGCTGCACCCAAGAGTGACCCCAACCGTGGACCTTTTGGGCGTGGTGGACGCATGGGTGACGGTCGAGGATATGGTCAGGGAGGCTATGGTCAGGGGATGAATAACGGTGGGGTCTGGAACCAGGGAGGGAACCGAGAAATGCCCAACTTGGCTGCTCTTGGAACCTCCCTGGGCCTTGGGGGACCTGGGCAGGGAGGACAGGGTGGTGGGCAGAACGTAAACCCACTCAACATGGGAGCCCTCACCATGCCTATGCTTGCTGCACTCAGTCAAGCCAGTTGGGGTCTCCTAGGTAACCTGCAGCAGCAGAGCCAAGATGGAACCCAAGCACCGGGTGGCTACAACCAGGGGGGGCAATCCAGTCAGGGGCACTCAAATCCTCCCCCAAGTAACCAGAGTCAGGGAGGCTGGGGATCCGGGAGCTCTGGTGGCGGATGGGGAGACGGTAGTCAGAGTGGTTCTTGGGGCCCTTCTCAGGGTAGGGGAGACAAGGGGTATAACAGGGGAGATTACATGTAAGAATGCTTTGGCAAACTTGGGTGGGTGAGGAGTGGATGATAGACACAGGCCATGACTATTGGTATGACTTGGTCAGAATGTTTACATCGTATGTCTGACAAGTAGATTCTTAACACCTGCCTGCAAGGGCAGAGGGGGTGGCTCAGGGGTGTTATGTGTGTGTGGTCATGTCAACACTCCCTCGTCCCTTGTTTAAATTAAAGCATGCTTTAGATTTAGGCAAGTATTCACTTTAACTTTAATGATGGTAATATTCACGCTTAGTGTGTATCGTTTGGTGTGGTGGGCATGTATGGGTGGGTGCTGGGGCCCAGGTATTAGGCCCTGAATGTTGTAGCAGTGTCCGAACACATGGTATGATTGCTAGGGCGCTCCTCTCCTGCTGCGTGTAGCCTCCCGGGGCATGGGTGGTGGCGGCCTCGCCAGAAGGAAAGTGACCAGCAGTGTGACAGCTATATTGTACTGAGAGTGGTATGGACGTGTGGATGGCAGAGCTTGCCAATGCCAGGACCGAGCTAAACCAAGTCAGTTCAGTGGGGTGTGGAAGTCTCGGTAGCGTGAGAGAGAGGCCCTCTGAGCCCCGTAGAGAAGAGCGACTGCGTACCATCCCTTGTATATGGTACAAGGACAGGTCTGTCTCTGCTGGGTGAAGAGGATCAGTGGCAATCGGTACCATGAGCCTGGCTCCATACCGTTCTCAAGAAATGCTGTTATTAATGTTACAGTTGATCATTTGATTTCCAACCTGCTTCACAACACCATTGTAATCTAAGGTCACACTTTATTGCTTAATAGCTTAGCTGTTCGCCTTTTGTGAACAGTGTGGAACCAGGAGTCCTGTATATAGTGTGTGTTTGTTTCAGCAAGGAAGTGAGTCTGTTAGAAATGCCCAACTACAGGTGTTAATTCTACTTGGCTTTTTCTTGGAAAATTATCTTGTTGAATTACCACACAAGGCTGGGCATTGCTGATAGCTTCACTAAATAATCATGTTTCTCACTCTAATCACAGACTCAAATATTTGCCAGTGTGAGGTGTGACCGAGGAAGCCCTGAGTGTGTAGACTAGGAAGGCCAAGCTATGAGTGTGTGACAATGCAACAAATTAAGATATATTTTGAAGTCTTGTATGAGCATTGGCCTCTTTATTTTAATACTTGTGTGCATCTATAATACGGCATCCAAAAAGTGCATGAGTCTCATTGGCTTAGTGTAGACTCGTGCCCCTACTCCCTGCTCAAATCTTCTCACTATAGCATTTTGTCAATGAGCACTGCACAAATATTGCTTTACACTTGTCATTTTGGGTCTTGCTAGGGAGAGCCATCACTTCCCAGTTCGACTAGATTCTTTGGTAGTCTTTTTGCAAATAATAAAACAAAACAAAAAACATTGATAATTAAAAAACAAACAACATTGAGTGCTTTGTGCAATATGTGTTCATGGCTACAAATCCTATTATGCATAGCAGAAATATATCCTGGGGTAGGGGGCAACTATTACCTTGACCTCACCTGACCTCACCTCTCAGTGTTGCCGAGGTCACTGACCTGGGAATCACAGTACAAAGTCTGTGTGTTGAGCATGGTGGTCAGCAGTAAGAGCTAGTTGGAAGCAGGAAGACTGTGTTGTCCGGTATATTTTGGAGATTAAATAGATGGAAATGGCATTTATTTCTTGTTTTTAATTTTTTTAATTTTTAGATTTGGCCTGCATTTGTTCAGTGATCATATCCCACCTTGTCTTAACATGTAGTTCCCCCTCAAAGAAATCATGCCCAAAACAGCCTAGATCTTAAAATCATGCCTCTTGCCCTTACCAGTCCTCCTGCTATCCCCTGGCCTGCTGATGAAAGAAGGTATGACAGAGCCACGTACGACTAACAAGCAGGCCTTGTGTTTTATCACAAGAGATTTTTTTCTTTCTTTTCCAAGTCATTTAGTGGAAGAGCGTTTTGTTTGAATTTTGGCATGAGTGTTCCGGTACGGCTGACACTAGTAGTTTGATAACTACAAACATGATGCTGTTTTTTTCCATTCATTTCACCTAGATTTTATTCACTTTATTATTAGTATTAGCATTTATCACCCATATCTGATGTGTACATGAACTCCAAACGGGCTCATTATGAAGTGTGTGTTGCGTGAGTTTTTATTCAGAAATATATTATAGGAAGGTACAAAAGTGCGTGTCCTGTCAGGTGACCAGAGTGAGTTATGTGTGACCAAAACACCTAAGGTGTATCTAAACTTTTTGGTTGGTGAAACTCGTCTGTAGATCAGAGCATGGAGTAAATCTAAAAGAAAGCCCACTTTACCTGTAATTACCTATTCATTCCGAGTCGGTGCTCCATGTTTGCTCGCAGAGAGGTAGATTATACTACCAACTCTTTAATTTGAAAAGTGTTGTCATCTTCTTGTAATAAATACTAATACCTTGAAGAGGCACGTCACTTGGCAATATGGCAAGGTTAGGAAGGACCCAGTAGTTAGAATCACCAAGAGAGCCGTCTTTCTGCTCTGAAGTAGCTGATGCGAGATGGAAAGTGTGACCTAACATCTGTATGTATTGCTAGCTAGGAGAATGAACATTATGTGAACCTGAGAATGATACATTGGATATGTAAGATCTTGTGGGTCTTTACTGTGAAGATGTTCAGAAGGTGATGTGTGAGGAGGAGTGAGATACAGGTGGAGACTGAAGAGATGTGATGAGATAAATGTGGCTGTTGTGGATTTGAGGCTCCACCTTCTACTGGTATCCTTTGGAATGTGTTGCCTTGAATCTATCATTACAGCCTTTGATGGTGAGCTAGAGCTTGGTGTGCTCTCTACTGTTGTCCTTTTGGGCGTGATTGTGAATGATTGTATGGCTAGAGTGCTCTGTCGAATAATAAAAAAATCACAGCTAAATATTGTGTTCTTAACCCAAGACCAAAACTAGCCCTTTTTAGATTTGCTTTCTTATTTATTGTCATTTTTATTATTACTACTATTGTATAGGCATGTGGTGAGATTAACAAAGCTATATTAACTTGCGTTTTAGAACAGTCAAGTGAAAGGTGAAGGAATTGACCACAGTTGTTGAAGTTTAAAAGGAAGCTCGTATGAATATTCAAGTATAACTGTAACTTATCAGCTCAGCAACTGAAATGCTCAAGACAAAATGCAGGTTAACCATTAAACTAGTGGGTAGAAATCCTTGAGAGTATTCATTTGCAGATCATGTTAGTCATGATTAATGCAGGTAAAAAGGGAGATAGTAGAGGGAAAGAAAGTATCGAGATGCCTTTTCTGTATGTAGGATTCACTTTGCGAGTAATTGGATCAAACTGAGGATTGTGGTGGAGGAATGACTGGAGATGCTTTTATCTTTGGTTTGTATATTGTCTATAATTTAAATTTCAGTTTGCACTCCATTCGAAGTTAATTGCCTCTTTAAACATTGGTGTGACAAAATGGAGCTGCACAACACCACTTGCATTAGTAATAAATTTGCATCATTGAATATTATTAAAAATTCGGCTAACAGACATTTCACAAAGATATCCGAGTTAAAGACCTTGTGCTTAGATTAATAGTATTTTGCTTTAAATTAAGCTATTAAGAGCTTGTATATTGCAATGCTAAAATTGACATGTTATACAGTTGAAAGGCAATTCATAATAGTCAGCAGCAAGTTGACATTTATTTCAGACTGGCTAGCTTCAATTTTTTCTTCATTGTTCACTTAACGAATTGGAACAGTAAGTAAGTCTGGATCCAAGTTGTATTTAGTTAACAAATATAACAATAGCAAAAATGTTTCAAAACAGAACCGATCTCAACAAGGGGGTGAAAAATTTGTTAAGGTAAGTATTTTTTAATGTTTCAACAACTTTAGATTTAATCCTTTATAGACCAAGGATTTATTTCCACAGGCTTGGAAATTTTAAATCATACAATAATTCTCCCTTGATATATAATTATAAGACTTCAAGTTAAAGATCACTTAATTATATTTACATATGCATTTCTTCAGCTCCTATCTTGTAACCGTTGAAGGCTGCAGTTAGAACCAAAGTCATTATGATATACAGAACTGACCTCATTGTTATAAGGGAGGGGTTATGCTCTGCACTGCAAAATTATTTGGATAAAAATGAAGATGGCCTTCATGTCAATCTATAGTTTGCAAGTTTCTTTGAAATTTAAAGCGCAAAATGTGCCATGCAATAACTACAAACGTATAATGAAAGTGACAGGTAAACATTTACATTTTTATTGCCAAATATTCTTGAGTGCCATCACTAGTATATGCTAGTTTTTGAGACCGTGTTAGTATGGGGAATTAGACCATTTCTTCCATGTGCGAGTGTACTTTCGATCTTTATATTTTTGCATGCTATTAGTTGTAACACCGGGCTGATGCTGTAAAGGTATAGATTGTCAGCTAATTACCTCCCTTTATAATTTAAGTGACCCAAGATATTTTATTAATAAAAAATATATATCAGTTGATGCTTCATTTTCTTCCTTAAATAAAGTGAGGAAACGAAAGGTGTTAAAATGTCCCATGATAACGCCACAAGGCCAAGTTACAAAGGCGGAAGAGTGGGTAATTAATTAATTTTGCAACTGGCTTTTTTAATTTGGACTCGGGACCAATTAACCAGAACGGTGGCCAGTTGAGGACGTCTGCAATATATATAAGAAAAAAAACTTGGATGTCTTTATCTATACTTGACCGAGATGGTTGAAGAAAAACTTGCCTTATGAGAGTACATCATCGCCATACGAGTATTGACTCCCATTACACCAAATGAGAATCTATCGGACAGCAAAAACGTACTAATTAATGAAACTTCCCTGAAGTAAACCGAAAATATATGAATTAAAAGCCTTTCGTGAACCATTTAAGTTTTGCTTTTACCATGCCAAGTGAAATTTTCAATATCCAACTATTACCAGTAATATTGCAGTTGGCCAAATTAGTGCTGTATTCTACCCAGTACACGTATTTTCTCTACCCTATTTTTTCAACTGAAATAACGTTATTGGAATGTTTATGCAATATTCAGAAACGGAACACTTCATTCTTAGAACTCCAATGTCATTGAAATTTTTAAAGATTTCCGGTTATATTTCAATTATTGCAATTCCTGCCCTTATTACACTTGAGTTGGGCTCCCAACTCGATTTACAGAACAGGTAACCAGTAATACACGGAACTAGTAAATAAAATTTAATATAACTTCAATCCACAAAACATTCCTCCATAATCGCCGACTGCTTTAGTATGGTTTGAATTTTCTGGATGTTCTCATTTGGGTTATCCTCTTCTTGTCTTCCTCAAATTTCTTCCGAAGCTGTGCAAGATCTGGCGGGGGAAATAAGCATAAATCTCTCTATACACATATGAAATGGAAGACTGACAATCTATGTCATCTCTCATATATAATTCCTCGACTTTCGGAGCTCCAATACTTACGGTCCATTTTCGTCTGTCTGTCCTGGAAACTGTAGAAGTTGACCAACTTTTGCTGCTTTTTCTTCTTTCTATTTCTCTTCTGTTTCAATTCGTCAACTTTTACTTGCCGAGGCTTCTTTTTCCTTTAAGAAAAAGTAATTTAATGGGGTACATTTGAACAGGAATATAATCAAATATATAAGAAAGGTGCACACATACATTACTTGGATAAATACTCAAAACACTGCATTTCTTGTTATTTATGGAACGCTGTCGCGTCAACATCTTGACCATTAGGGAGGGGGTGGGGTCATAGCCCCGTGTAAGGAATTTTTTTTCTTTTTCTTGGGGTCTGGCATAAGGATGTTTGAATAATAGACAAAACAAAAAGTGCTATACATCAAATGTCATACAGCAATATGAGAAAGTATTGTGGTGGAAATGTAACGTTAACGCCTTTATATACAAGAAATTGTGTTAAATGTCAAAGGTATAGAGCCCTGTAGGTTACTATAGTACTGAAAAGGGTAAAGAGGTAAGAGCAAGCCCAGTACCGGCCGCTCAGAACTGACAAAGCCAGTCTTTAAAGCACGGCTCTAACACTTAGGGGTTGTAGACAAGAAAGGGATGCAGAAAAGATGAGACCGTGCAATATTAGATTGAGAAGAGGTCTACGGTTCAAGTTAGGAGTTACCTCCTACCTTGGGCCTCCGTCTCCGTCTCTTAAGCCCCCCCCCCCCCCACACACACACACAATAATAATAATAATAATAATAATAACGGGCAAGGGATTCGGATATGGGGGGGGGGGGGCAGTTTGTTACTTACGTGTTGACAACAGTAACCCAACCGTCCTCGTCTGGCTCTGTGTTTCCAGTCTTTTCTGCTTCTTTCCTTTTGTCGAAATCTTCCATTACACCTTTAATTTCTTCAGCCATCACTGTTTTGCTTACGAATGATTTATTATACATAGCACACCACTCTGAAATAAAGGTAGCCATATATAAGAAACTAGGTTTTGAGGAAGTAGGAGGGAGACAAAGGGAGAGGGGGGGGCGAGAGCAGAGAGAGAAAAAAAAATATATATAAAATTCTGACAATGTGATGACACTAAAGGTGTAAATAAAAACAAACAAACTTACTTTTAATTCCTGTCGGCAAAGGATTGCCCTGGGAGGACAAATATAATGCCGTTCCAGAGGGTACTTCCATTGCCTTTTCGACTGAATCTGCCGAAGTGAACACAACATACGCCACTTTGAAGCCCTGAAACCAACGGAAAAAAAGTTTATTTTACCAGTCGTGTTTTGACCAGGAATATCGGTATAACATGCCCTTTACGGTGATTATACAGTAGTCTATCAATTACTAGGGGTACCTAATCTCACCCGTTTACCCTATCCCTTGAAGCTTCAGAAACTATTACTGCTACTATAAATAATAATAAGGATAATGATTTTAGTAGTAAGTAGTAGCAGTAGAAGTAGTAGTAGTATTAGGTAGTAGACGTAGTAGTAGTATTAGGTAGCAGTAGTAGTAGTAGTAGTAGTATTAGGTAGCAGTAGTAGTAGTAGTAGTAGTATTAGGTAGCAGTAGTAGTAGTAGTAGTAGTATTAGGTAGTAGTAGTAGTAGTATTAGGTAGTAGTAGTAGTAGTATTAGGTAGTAGTAGTAGTAGTAGTAGTAGGTAGTAGTAGTAGTAGTAGTATTAGGTAGTAGTAGTAGTAGTATTAGGTAGTAGTAGTTTTAGGTAGTAGTAGAAGTAGTAGTAGTAGTATTAGGTAGTAGTAGAAGTAGATTAAGTATTAGGTAGTAGTAGTAATAGGTAGTAGTAATAGGTAGTAGTATTAGGTAGTAGAAGTAGAAGTAGTAGGTGGTAGTAGTAGTAGAAGTAGTAGGTTGTAGAAGTAGTAGTAGGTTGTAGAAGTAGAAGTAGTAGTAGTAGTAGTAGTAGGTTGTAGAAGTAGTAGTAGTAGTAGTAGTAGTAGTAGTAGTAGTAGTAGTAGTAGTAGTAGTAGTAGTAGTAGTAGTAGTAGTAGTAGTAGTAGTAGTAGTAGTAGTAGTAGTAGAAGAAGAAGAAGAAGTAGTAGTAGAAGTATTAGTAGTAGTAGTATTAGTATTAGTAGAAGTAGTATTAGTATTAGTAGAAGTAGTATTAGTATTAGTAGAAGTAGTATTAGTATTAGTAGAAGTAGTATTAGTATTAGTAGAAGTAGTATTAGTATTAGTAGAAGTAGTATTAGTATTAGTAGAAGTAGTATTAGTATTAGTAGAAGTAGAAGTATTAGTAGTAGTAGAAGTATTAGTAGAAGTAGTAGTAGGTAGTAGAAGTATTAGTAGAAGTAGTAGTAGGTAGTAGAAGTAGTAGTAGTAGTAGAAGTAGTAGTAGTAGTAGTAGAAGTAGTAGTAGTAGTAGAAGTAGTAGTAGTAGTAGTAGTAGAAGTAGTAGTAGTAGTAGAAGTAGTAGTAGTAGTAGAAGTAGTAGTAGTAGTAGTAGTAGAAGTAGTAGTAGAAGTAGTAGTAGTAGTAGTAGTAGTAGTAGTAGAAGTAGTAGTAGTAGTAGAAGTAGTAGTAGTAGAAGTAGTAGAAGTAGTAGTAGTAGTAGAAGTAGTAGAAGTAGTAGTAGTAGAAGTAGTAGTAGTAGAAGTAGTAGAAGTAGTAGTAGTAGTAGGTAGTAGAAGTAGTAGTAGTTAGTAGTAGTAGTAGTAGGTAGTAGGTAGTAGTAGTAGTAGGTAGTAGTAGTAGGTAGTAGAAGTAGTAGTAGGTAGTAGAAGTAGTAGTAGGTAGTAGAAGTAGTAGTAGGTAGTAGAAGTAGTAGTAGGTAGTAGAAGTAGTAGTAGTAGGTGGTGGTGGTAGTAGTAGTAGTAGTAGTAGTAGTAGTAGTAGTAGTAGTAGTAGTAGGTAGTAGTAGTAGTAGGTAGTAGTAGTAGTAGTAGTAGTAGTAGTAGGTAGTAGTAGTAGTAGGTAGTAGTAGGTAGTAGTAGTAGTAGTAGTAGTAGTAGGTAGTAGTAGGTAGTAGAAGTAGTAGTAGTAGGTAGTAGAAGTAGTAGTAGGTAGTAGAAGTAGTAGTAGTAGTAGTAGGTAGTAGAAGTAGTAGGTAGTAGAAGTAGTAGTAGAAGTAGTAGTAGTAGTAGTAGTAGAAGTAGTAGAAGTAGTAGTAGTAGTAGTAGAAGTAGTAGTAGTAGTAGTAGTAGTAGTAGTAGAAGTAGAAGTAGAAGTAGAAGTAGAAGTAGTAGTAGTAATAGTAGTAGTAGTAGCAGCAAGTAA
>NC_091558.1:2078555-2081055 GCF_042767895.1 Penaeus vannamei
CATTCACCACAAAGAGAGTTCTTTCTGCCGGCTTGTCCAAATCGTAGGTTTTAACAACATGCTGTTTCCACAGGAGTTGATGTTTGGCTTTACTCTCTTTACTGAAGCCAAGTTCAACAACTGTAAATAAAACAAAGAACTTATCAAAGACAATTTCTGAATTTTGCCAATAATACCACAATAATGTACTGCAGTTCGTACGTGCCATCAAATAGTCCTTCAACCCCTTTTCTTTCTAAAGACTAATGTATCAAGCATTTTCTAAAGTACAAATAATAGTATTTTTTCTTGTGTTTGTACTAAAAAAAACGTAGGCAAAAATGTTTACATATAAAACATCATGTCAGAAAGAAAGATTTGTTGTTGTTTTTATACTTTGTCCTTTCATGACAGAAAGAAAGAAACCCCATCAAAGGAACTTACCAATTTGGCAACCATGGGTAATCTTGAAATTTCATGTATTTTCTCTCACCAATGTTTAACCACCCACACAAAACACACACCACATACACAAAAGAGAGAGAGAGAGAAAGAGAGAGAGGCAGGGAGGGGGAGGAGGAGGAGGGAGAGAGAGGCAGGGAGGGAGGGCGAGAGAGAGAGAGAGAGAGAGGTAGGGAGGGAGTGAGGGAGTGAGGGAGTGAGGGAGTGAGGGAGTGAGAGAGAGAGAGAGAGAGAGAGAGAGAGAGAGAGAGGGAGAGAGAGACAGAGGGGGAGAGAGAGAGAGAGAGAGAGTGAGAGAGAGAGAGAGAGAGAGAGAGAGAGAGGGAGAGAGGGAGAGAGGGAGAGAGGGAGAGAGGGAGAGAGGGAGAGAGGGAGAGAGGGAGGGAGGGAGGGAGGGAGAAAGGGGGAGGGGGAGGGGGAGGGGGGAGGGAGAGAGAGAGGATGAGGAAGAGGGAGAGGGGGAGGGAGAGGGAGAGGGAGAGGGAGAGGGGGAGGGAGAGAGGGAAAGAGAGAGAGAGAGAGGGAAAGAGAGAGAGAGAGAGAGAGGGAAAGAGAGAGAGAGAGAGAGTGAGAGTGAGAGGGAAAGGGAAGGGAAAGGGAGAGGGAGAGGGAGAGAGGGAGAGGGAGATGGAGAGAGAGAGAGAGATGGAGAGAGAGAGAGAGATGGAGAGAGAGAGAGAGAGAGAGAGAGAGAGAGGGAGTGAGAGTGAGAGTGAGAGTGAGAGTGAGAGTGAGAGTGAGAGTGAGAGTGAGAGTGAGAGTGAGAGTGAGAGTGAGAGTGAGAGTGAGAGAGAGAGAGAGAGATACCAATACCAAGTCTGTCAGACACTCCTCCTGCAAATGCATGGAGGATTCTTTGGTTTTCCTGGGTGGGGGTAGGGTGGCAGCCCCCCAGGAGGGGACAATATAGTGACTTTATTGATACCATGATTATAGCAAAGACTGAGAGTTCCACACTGCATACGCATGATATCAAGAGTGGCGTGATTCTGATATTGAAAAGACATTCTAGCCATTTCCGATGGAAACAAACTCCAGAATCAACCAAACCTAAACATTAGCAATCGAACGCATTTAGTTTCACCCCCAGAAGCATTAGTGACGTTTTTTTCCAAATTTACTAAATGCTTAATGTCGCATTTTGTATGGGTTGCTATGAAGTGCTAATAAATAGGCGCTTGACCCCGTCTAGGAAATATATAGAAGGTAGGAAAGGTTAGGTTGGGTGTTTGGGGCTATATGATACCCTGCATTTGGACTTTTGTCTCTGCAGAGTTCGTGCTCTCGGTAATATATACCTACATTATAAATAACGAGCTAATAATCAATAACTAACTAAAGGCCGTGTCCCACTAGCACTTTTTCCGCCAATTTTTTGACAATTTTATTTAACATCAATACAAACATTCTCGAATATAGCTCATGATCTGATTTTGCGTGGCTGACAAAGTTGACGGAAAGGTTTTCAGACGGAAACGATCATTATTGACTGACTGGAGAATCGACAATTCGCTCAAAAATGGACAAAATTTCAGAAAATTGTAAAAAAATTGACGGAAAAAGTGCTAGTGTGACGGCACCTTTAGATATATCCATATTTGATACACTCAAAATCCACGAATCTAGGACAGTGTGCTGAAATAAGCAAATAATCTCAGATCTCAGCAGTCTGTGCTCGTGAGTTAGTAATGAAATAAATGTTCTTCACATAAAACAAAGAATTAAAAGTGTAAACATTTGAGAAGAAAAACAAACCTATCGCTAAAACCCTTATGAACTTAAAACATTTCTATTACATATAAAGAGAAATCATCCAGTGAAAAATGTCGATTAAGTAGTATCAATGGCAATAACTCTATGGACAATAAAGGTTCTTAATACGATGAAATTACCTCTAAATCCCTTCACATCATCCAATGCTTGCTTCTTGGGGGCCGCCATGATGATGCACTACGGGAGCAAATCTAATTAGTATTTTCTTTTACTTTATGTGATAATAAAAACGAAAGTAACTTTAAAAAGAGGCTGATTTTTATATTTTCTAACTGAGGTATTTAAA
>NC_091558.1:2086055-2096055 GCF_042767895.1 Penaeus vannamei
CAAGACTTTTGTCATTTTCCAATGAGCTTGTCTTGTGGATAGTGTAATTTTCTGGTTAAACAAACTGTTAAAACCAGGGTTGTCATATACGTATTTGGATATGTTCATTCAGCCTCGAATATCCATAGGTGAAATGTCCAGTGCTTGGCAGCTAAGTGTCAGTCACGAGTCATCATAATAGTCACTAGCAGTCCATCTTTGTTGAACACAGCTACTACTTCTACAACTACTAATAGTCTAATTACTTATATCATACTGTAATTTAACAGTGGATGTTATGTTATATAATTCATAGGTGTCTATTTCTGAAGAAAGGAACAGCAACAAGGATCTGTGGTTGCAATCACTGTACTTGTAATTGTTAAAGGCGTGGTTATGTGAAAGCAAACACTGTAATATTGAAGATCATGTTTTTGTCCACAGATTTTGGAACAAAGTGGGTATGCATTAGAGACTGTAAACACATTTTTATTTATATTTTTGTGTACTGTAACCCGTGCATAGAACAAAGTTGTAGTGCGGTGATTTTCTGCTTGTTTGGAATTGCAGTAGTGTTGAAGTCTGAATATAGTTAAAAAGAAAAAAAAAAAATTGATTGTGCATATTTCATCCTTACACACAGGATAATCTAAATTTTATTTGTCAAAAAATTAGTTTTTGGTACAAATAGTATCAGTATTATTAGAATATATCTGTACTTCATGCAAAACATTCACTTGGCCGTGGACATTTCTTTAGATTGTGAATTAAGGGTTAGGCAGAGAATACTCAGGTAATTTATCATGAATAGCAGTGTGTTCAACATTAATCCAGAGAGATATTGAGCACAAGAGTGTAGTTATTCAAATATGCTTCATATTTTATGTACAAGTAAATGGAATGTTACTACTTACATGCAATTCATATACTAAATTATAAAGATTTTGTGTTAGGTTTTTAAGGAATAATACTGTTGCGGTAATAGTTTTGTCCTTGGAGTTATATTTTTTATAAAGAGCGATATCATGTCAATTAAGTAAATACTAAATCAAATAAGCCTGAAGTATTAATAAACCCAAAGTAATTGGCATTGTAAACTCCATTTTATGAAAATGCCTTATTTTATTTCTATTCTTTTTGTTTCTGTATCAGTATATTTTAATAAAAATAAACTGGAAAGTTGTTTTCTTTTTCATACATGAGTAGTCTATGTGGGCCTATATATGTACAAAAAAAAAAAGATAATTTTAAGCTAGAAACTTAATATCTTATTAATGTATTTTTTCATCATACACTTTTTTAAAAACTTTATTCAAATTTTACTCATGATATATTTCATAATTTACTAGAAAAACTGTTACTTCCACACAATAAAAGTAATACATAGGTTAAGAATACAGCCAAAAAATAATGCATTTTAATATTTATTAATGTCTAAAAGATTACTACGCGTATTCACTCTAATAAATGTTCTCTTTCTTATTCAACCACATAATGACACATGCAAGTTCTGTACCCTGAGGATTAAAATACAATCAACCGAAGTAATCTACAAACATCAACTAAAACAAACGGCAATGGAAAAGGACTCGCAGATCAAATTCATAGTAATTATCTCTTCAGACAAAATACTTTAAAGCATTCACAAGTACAAATGTTATCACATGAAATCTGGGAAGTCACAGGTACATAATAAAAACAAAATAATTACATATTTCTATCAATACAATTGTAACCCAGGAGAGTACTTCAACAGCAGCTGAGACACAAAACCTTTTCTTCTTCTTGGTATCTGCAACAATGAAAAAATAAAAGTGTTATTGTGGAAACTAATAAAGTACTTCGAAAGTGAACCTAATTCACAGCCAAACAATACAAATCACAATTCTTAGCTTCACCCAACCTCATGTTAGAACAGATTTTTAAAGCATCCATACACCAGAACTTTATATTTACAAGCTGCAAACAAATAAATACTGCTGAAGATAAATGTTAGTAATGACTGAAATCAAGAAAAATGACTAATTACAGAAAAAAAGGCAAACAAGTCCTTGATACTTCTCTCTTAGTTGTAGCTTGAAACACAAATGAACTACAGTACAGGGGTTATCATTCACTTCCATTATTAAACTTTACATTTATACACACAATTTTCAAGTCTCCATATTTAAAATCCTAATCTATCTGCCCACTTTGAAGTGTTCTTGACCCTTAAATATACAATATCTATATCTATTCATCTCTCTCTATATATGGCATTTAGACAGAAAGGCAGCAAGATCCACCTTGGTCAAAAGTGAGTTTGACGAATATTCAGACTAAGTAAAACATTTCCATCCAATGGATTTGAACCCTATGTTGACATTCAACATCTAATCTTGCCATAACGAAAGCCTTGTTTGAGCCTTTGTTACTAGAAAATTAAATGGTCACAAAGTGGGGTAAACATATTTTTCCTTCTCTTTTAAGTTGTAGATTGAGCAGCTGGCTACAAGCACACCCTGGTGGATGGTCTGTTCAGTGCAGGAAAATTAACTCCATTGTTAGGTTAATATGGCATCCTCTTTCTCTACAATAATCAAATTAAGACTATTAAAAAAAAAATCATAAATTATTCACATATTCACTGTCCCCCAACACCTTCACTCTAACACTACCTAGTAGCTTTGTGCCACTGATCTTAACTAGTAGCTTTGTGCCAACTATATTAAATACTTTGACACATTCATAATCTGGGTCTGTTAGTAATAAAAAGAAAGGAAAAGAAGAGAAAATAACCCAATAACTATTATACCATCCAATTTTGTCCATTCTGATTTATTTCTACTCTTTACAACAAAAACAGAAACACACACAGACACAGACACACACACACAAACTTACTTTTAAAAGAAAAACTTGTAGCTTGTTTCCCCGAGGATGAGCTTTGAGGTGTAATTGTTATTCTCTAATATTTTTAGGGAATCACATCCTATATAGTATGTTTAAACTATCTAAAAATCTATTCACCGAATTATCAACCCTACTCTAATATTGCTAAAGGAAAATGGCAGCTATACATAAGGTCTAACAGATTAAAAAGTGACAAAGCCCACAATTTGGTATGTCACTTATTAAGCAGAAATTATGCATCTAAGAACCTTATTCTTCAGTGCACAACAAGCGCAAACAAAATACACCTAATTAATAAAATATCTTGAATACCTCTAGGTGTACTGTAGATACTACAAGGCAATAATATATTAACATTTCAACAGTCTCACATATCTACACTTCCAAACAGATCTTAATGTTCTTACACTCAACGTTCACTCTCCTTCCTGATAACTGTCTATCTCTAGGCTTATAGGACTCACACTATCATACTTCTGATAATAATAGCAAATCATATAAGAATACATCACTATAATTCACTATTACTGAAAAAGGATTATACTCCATTAGTACTTACACAGTTAATGAACACTTTGGACAGAATATTCCTTGGCAGAAGTGACAAGACTTAATGCATGAATCACACAGTTGGCTTTCACAGTAACTGCACGAAGGTATAACAGACAGCAGTATATTTGGACTGTGACCACATGAGCTTCTGTTCTTTGGTTGCATCTCCATATTCTGTGAATGTAATGATCAATTCATTAACAAAATCAACAGCAAATGTCATTAAAATTTAAGGGAAAATTATGGTTTGTTTTTACCTTGGTTATAATGTCAATTTCCTTTCTTCCTTCCTTGATTTCTTTAAAAATCTAAATTCTCGTAAGCTGATAAACACATACAGTGGGGTAAAGCTTTTTCAGAAGAAAGAAAGAAAGAAAGAAAGAAAGAAAGAAAGAAAGAAAGAAAAAGAAATAATATGAGACCTAAAAACTGACATCATATACCCGACTGACTAATTGACTTGCAAATGTTATTAACAATACAAACAGGTTTTTTTATAGAAAGAAAAACATTAATCGCACTCTACATACACTACCTCTGCCTATTTTGCCACTTTGTTTATGAGTCAGATTTATTACGGGCAAATTTATTATGGGAAAGTGGTCTAATAATGGCCATCTTTCACTTAAATAATGTGCACCTATCCTCCAGTGAATACTACAGATATTCCTTAATTTACCTATAATGCCATATCAGGCAGTGCCTCGCCACATGTTAATACCACTTTATTTGTATATGGTGATGGTGGAAAATTATTTCAAAACAGACATATTGCCTGATTCTACTCATGCTCTTTACCTAGGGGCCACAGTAGGCTACCACAGCTTCTTGATGAGTGCAATTGTACAAGAACTAATGATCATAATTAATTTTGTTTAGCATTTAGTCAATAATTAGTCAATGGCTAGGTCTATCTGATATATTCACCCCATTGTATGAATTTAGGGGAAGAAAAGTTTATTTCTGTCTATTGTTATTGTTATTGAAATGATGTTAATGATGATGAAGATAACATTAATATTGGTTATTAATGTTACTTACTTAATACTTATGATGATAATAATAACAAATATAAATAAAATATTTGGTTTATCAATATTCATGGAAAGGGGTAAACAATAGATTGGGTAGGCTTAGCACCTGAATCTTTGGTTGTCGAATGCTTGTACACTTATCTGTCATAAAAAAAATAAAAATAAAACAAAGCCACAGTCGATAGTGCACGCATCTACTCCGTTGGTTTCAGAGGAACCCCTATGCACACTGTTGTTATAATGTACTCTAATATGAATGTCAAATTTTATACCTTTCCATTTCTTGTGAACTCAAAGTTGATAAAAAAAAAAAAAAAGGATTTCTGCCAACCTGCTGGGAAAGAAATACCCCTAACAGTAAAAAGATCTCAACAACTTTGGAGGAAAGTAATCAAATATAACAAAGTATCTTGATGAATGCTCATTTCCACATTATATATCATATTATATATCCTGTAGCTAATACAAGAAAAAAAAATCTTACTGATTTATCAAATACCTTAGGATTCTGTTAATCTTTTTCTATTAATACATTCCTTACATACATATATTACTCAAATTCCACAACTTCAAAAGCAGTAAACTCAAAACAAATCTTTGGGTCCTTTTTCAATAGGTGAGGGGATTCCCTTTATACACTTTCTGTCCTTGTTTCAAACAGAAAAAGTACTCTTAACATCAGAACATGATCCTATTTCAAACAGAAAAGAGTAACATCAAAGAAACCCTGTTGCTCATTTCAAACAAAAAAGGTATACTGCCACAGAAATCATGTTCTCATTTCAAACATAAAAGAAGAGATCAGCCCACCTTGGAAAATGGTTGAGGTCTAGCAAGGGTTCCTTGAGCAGTGAGGCACATCTGGTGGAGCGTGTTGGCAGCTTTCACCTTCTGCACTTCAAAACCTGTCTCCATTCGCTCCACTGTATTGTTGTTCATCACATTCTTAGCACCGCTGTACAACAGACTCAGTGTCCGATCTGTAACAAAAGAGAATGTTAAATTGAGGGTAAATTTTAATAGATGACTAACACTATTCTTCCAAATAAGATGCATGTTGTCTGTGAACATAGGTTAGAATGAATGATATTCTTTTCTTTGCAAACAATTTGTTTCCCTTCCAGCCTTTTGCTTCACAGACAATAAGGAAACTACCTGCACTCACTCTCAAATGTTGTGCCAAGACAAGGCACATTATATACTGAACTAGGGGAGCAGACCTACCGTGTTTTTGGCCAGATCCAGCTATTAATCCTCGACAGTGGGCAAACTTTTCACATCATTAAAATTAATTTTGGGGCCAGTTTAATGCATGCTAAGCCTAAGGGAGTATAATCATAATGTGCAAATAAAACGAAGGTAGGCAGAAGTGGCTCAGGCACCAGAGCTGAATCTGGCTAGTCAAACCTGGGCTTTATAATCATATATAATAAAACAATCCCCTGTAGTTGGAAAAGAAGAAAAAATCTACAGCAGGATAAGTATCTGTAGCACTTAACACTTGGTCTTAATGTTTAGATGACACTGACATCTCTACCACTGGCCTTAGACTGGTTAACACTCCATCAACAACAAACTTCAATGTAGGCTACATTCTGAGATAGAGCATTTAAGTCGGCCCATGATAAATCTTGCTGAATATATGTGAAGATCTGTTCTTTGCCTCTGTGCCTTTAGCATTCCAATGGAGGCTGAGGGCGGGATGAGAGAATTAAGCTGTGATGGAAAAATCTAGTTGAGGGCCAGGGTGAAAGGAACATGCCTTCATAAAACATTCTGCTGTGGGGCAAGGGTGATGGGAATGAATTGTAATGAGAGTACAAAGCTCTTTGAAGATCATTCTAAGGAAAGAGCTCTTGCATTCATTGCACAATCAAACAAAGGTAGAATATACTATCTGTGAGACATGGCTGGGAGTGCCAACTCCATGGAGGACACTATTTTTATACTTAGGCCTAAATCCTATTCTTGTCCACCGTGATTGGTGGCGGAGGATGTTATAGAAAATAAAACAAAAATATTTTTATAATGACAAATAACAAATATTACATATCATTACTGTTATTGCATAAAGTTGAAGACTAACTAGAGATAGTAAGGAGTCTAATCAATGAAAACAGTCCATTACGATCCTGATACAGCATAACATATGACAAATAAAGATCTTGGAAAATGGCAAAAAGAGATAATAACATTGCAAAGGGAAACAAGATGCCTAGACAATGCACACGATTCTTTGTGTGAGCCAAGCCTACAAGCCACACTACCAGAAGAGTCTCCACTCAAGCCTAATGGCTCAATTTTGGTCAATGTGCCGGCAGCGAAGCATCAAGATGCAATGGGTTAATGTCCAGAACATGCCAGTCTTCTATCACAGATCACTTCAGAAGAGGGAATGGATGAAACAGCCTTGATGTTTATGAGAAAATAGTCCCGTTTTGACCGTGACTGGGTAGCTTTTAAGCAATTTCCAAAATATTCAATAGAAAGTATGTACATGTTAAGAAATATGTGTAAATGTTCAGAAAATAACCATGCAAAGATTAAAAAAAAGGTAATGGCAATAAAGAACACATTAAACAAAATTTCAAATATAGAAAAATACTTCACAGAAGGTAAAGGAATAACAGAACCAGGTATATAGCTGTCTTTTCCAATGGTTATGGGAAATGCAACACCTCTCGTGCAACAGGAATCAAGGTGGTAAACATTTATCGAGTTGCTTAATGCATTCGTCCTACCTCAGTTTTTTTTATGCATACGCATATCTAAATTGGATACCTAGAGCACTGCAAAACCCACCATGAGATACCAAAAACCATTTAGGATATTATATCCCAAATTACTATGTACCAGCTGAGAAAATAACCTGTACAGTAAAACAGCTTGCCGTCAACTCCGGTCATTCCCAATATGTCTCAGAAGTGGGTGGAGCTTAGCGACGTTCTCCCCTCAGATTACAAGACAGCGTTAGTGTGCGGTGTCACGTCGTGCGACACCCTAATTGCCACTGGAAAAGATGCCACGTGTCCCCACAAACACACTCCTAGCTGAGTCTAGCGATGACATGGCCCCTGCGCTCGCTCCACTAATATACTCTTGACAAGACAGCTTCTCAACCTCCCTAAAGATATATCATATCAAGGGGCCAGTCTAAACTCTACTTTGCCATATATACATATTGTTAACTATTGCCAAAGTGAGATGAGACAAGGGGAATTTGCAATAATTTTGTGCTATATGACTACCATCTGTAACAGAATTAGCACCAAACAAACATTAGATAAGCATCTGCAAAAGAGTTTAATACAGGAAAACACTCCTAAATCCAAAAAAATTGTATAAAAACATAAATTACGGTAATCCTCCAAGACTACATGTTTGTACAAGAGCTTAGAAGAAAAAGAGACAAGAATATGTAAAATCTAATTTACGTAAAATTACTGTTTCTCTTTCCCAATTCTATACTTTATCTCCATTATACTTCTCCCCTCTTCGCTAATCCTAATCAAAACATGACAAAGAACTACAGCTCTACAGAACAATAAAATTACAAATAAATATCCCCCCCCCCCCAAAAAAAGAAAAAAACAAACACCGAATTTTAGAAATTCTCTGAAAATCTCAATTTCTCACCATAAACCGCCTTCATTTTTTCACTCCTCATTACGCCATTATCGACCTCCTTGGCTCCTACATGTAATTTCATCTGAGGACTGTAGGAATCCTCGAAGGGACACGGTCTTTTGGGCATTTTGAGAAAAAATCGAAGAGAGAGAGGACGCTACTTCCTCCCGCCAAATCCGTTCGCCGAACACTAACCCGAGCATTTGTTTACACTTCGTTTTATAGAGATAAGGCCGTAATATATATATATATATATATATATATATATATATATATATATATATATATATATATATATATATATATATATATATATATATATATATATATATATATATATATATATATATATATATATATATATATATATATATATATATATATATATATATATATATATTTATCTACTTGGGATTGATATCTATGGCTAAAGCCGAATGTAATATATGTAATCTTGTTTGCAAATTATTCTATAATTGGTTTTGCTTTGAATGTTTTGTATGTTTATATTTCGTAACAGTAACACACGTGGACGTACACATACACATATAAACACATACATGCACACAAATCGATGAACAAATACATCCAGATATGTACACACACATATGTGTGTGTGTGTGTACATATACTTATACATTATATATATATATATATATATATATATATATATATATATATATATATATACATACATATATATATATATATATATATATATATATATAATGTGTGTGTGTATACATATGTATATATATATCTGCATATATATATATACATATATATATATATATATATATATATATATATATATATATATCTGTATATATATATATATATATATATATATATATATATATATATATATATACATACATACATATAAATACACATATTTGTGTATGTGTACATTTATATACATACATACATATATATATATATATATATATATATATATATATGCATATATGTATGCGTATGTGTGTATACATGTATGTATGTATGTATGTATGTATGTATGTATGTATTTATGAATGTATGTATAATTCTATGAACTATCTATACCGGTTTGCTATTATCTTATATTACCAGAGTATTACAAGCACCATCCTTAGGAGCTTTTGTCCATGCGTCTCAGAGGGACATTGCAATAATTCCTAATTCCACGACGACAGAAAGCCTGGAGCATATATATATATATATATATATATATATATATATATATATATATATATATATATATATATATATGTTTTGCGTGGACCAGTACGTAGGTACTTATATAGACCATGGACTGAGGACATAGACGAGCAGAGCCTGGCCGGGGAGAACACCCGAACGAGCAGGTCACTCAGCCAAGACGAGGGCAATTAGGGCGTGGCAGCTGCGGAACAGGAAGCGGGAGACCTTCCCCTTCGACCAGGCTGTGAGCTTCTGGCACTCTACATCTTTATGATAAGATGTCGAAGTCAGTATTCACAGAGAAAGTTCGGGATATGATGTACTTTACTTATAGACACAATTGCTTGTGGTGATCGCTTTGTGGGTATTCTAGAACAGCCACTCTTCTACAAACAGGGATCACAGATCAACGCATTAGGCAGGAGCGTCATTTCAGTTTTTTTCTCTGTGTGTGTGTGGGGGGGGGGAGGGGGTGGCGAGCGAAGTGAACACAGTGAGTTTCTGGGGCGCTGTAATTTTTTGTGTGCGTGTGTGGGGGGTGTACTCCATAGGGGGGGGGGCAAATATTGAGAGGGCAATCAAAGTCTTGAGAGAACACTTGTCCCCCCAATGACGCTCTGCCGCATGTTTTGTGAAGAGGTTAGGTCCACGTGCATGTCGGCAGGCAACGTGGCCATGTGCCTGCGTATTCACTCACGCTAATAGACCAAGTCAAGCCGGTTCCTAACCCGTGC
>NC_091558.1:2103555-2113555 GCF_042767895.1 Penaeus vannamei
AGAGAGATAGATAGATAGACAGATAGACTGATATACAAATATAAAGGCAGGAAGATATATTGATAGCGAGAGATGGGAAAGAGAGAGAGGAGAAGAAGAAAGAGAGAGAGAGGAAAGAGAGAGGGAGTGAATGAGTGAGAGATAGCGAGAAAGAGAGAGAGGAGAGGGAAGAGAGAAAGAGAGAGAGAGAGAATGACAATGAGAAAAATAGATGGATAAATTGATATACCTACAGATAGGTAGGTATATATACAAATATAAATGTAGATAGATAGATATTCAGATAAAATGGTAAATTGACCGATGGATAAAGAGAGAGAGAGAGTGAGAGAGGAGAGAGGAGAGAGGAGAGAGGAGAGAGGGAGAGAAGAGAGAAAGAGGGAAAGAGGGAATGACAATGAGAAAAATGGATGGATAAATGAGCATACCTACAGATAAGTCTATATATATATATATATATATATATATATATATATATATATATATATATATATATATATATATATATATATATATATATATATATATATATATATATATATATATATATATATATATATATATATATATATATATATATATATATATATATATATATATATATATATAAAGGTAGAGAGAGAGAGAGAGAGAGAGAGAGAGAGAGAGAGAGAGAGAGAGAGAGAGAGAGAGAGAGAGAGAGAGAGAGAGAGAGAGAGATAAAGAGAGAGAGAGAGTGAGATAGATTGTTAGAGCGAATAAGAGAGAGAAGAAAGAAATAATGGCAATGCGATAAATAGATATATAATTAGAGAGAGATAGACAGATAGACAGACATAGATATATAGAAAAGTAGATAAGCAGATATATATACACAGAAAGGTAGATAGACAGACAGATAGATAGACAGAGAGAGGATAAGGGTGAGTGGAAAAGAAAGAGAAAGACACACACACACACACACACACACACACACACACACACACACACACACACACACACACACACATACACACACACACACACACACACACACACACACAGAGAGAGAGAGAGAGAGAGAGAGAGAGAGAGAGAGAGAGAGAGAGAGAGAGAGAGAGAGAGAGAGAGTTATTTTTAAAGATTTGATTTTAGTGATTAGTGATCGAAGATTATCACTCTGTGAACGCTGATTTATATTAATATTATTCATAATGTTGTCTTTTAAGTTATAAAAAGTTTGTTTTGTTATTTAATATAATTTATTAATTTGTTTTACTTTTCAGACGAAAACAAATGTATCGTGTAGTCTTCAGTCTTGATGAATATTATCTTTGTTACTAGAAATTTTGTACTAATCTAATTCGGGTTCAAATTTTGGAAAAGATTAAGTTTATATTTGAGATATTAGTCTTTAAAATAGATAATATTTCATTCTGAACAACCATGTCTCATAATGCTTAATGGAGATACGATGTTTCATTTTGTTTTCTAAATAACCGTAAACTATTTCCCCACAGGTTATGATAAAATTAAAAGTTTGATGAATGATTTATAATAGCGAACTATTTTCAATGGAGGCAATTGATGTATTATATATCTGTCTCTGCCTGTCTCTCACATAATAATCATTACTATCATCATCATAACCGCCCCAGAATCTTATACTGAAGTATCTAATCATATATTCGAACATAAAAACTACGCTTCCTGGGGACCCTGAGGAAGAAATATGAAATAAATTGCTCGTTCTCTTCTGGTGTTGTGTACGAAGACCTGGTGGATAGTTAGATAAAGGGGGAAAGAAAGATAGCTAAGAGATTGATGCCTAGATAGATTTGCCGTGAATAGACGCATAGGTTTAATGGTGTATGGAGATAAGATAGAGAGGATATTCAGTGAACCATAATCATGTTGACAATTGTAGAAAAGTTATGAATGAGAATGAATATCTTCACAATACAGAAGCTATGTTTGATCGTTTTTAAAAATATCTTGGTCAGAAAATGTGTATTTCTGACGAAGATGTATTCGAAAACGGTGAAATACAGCTCTTGTATTGTGAAAATATTAATTCTCATTCACATTTATTCTATGTTGATTAGATTGTGCTAAAACTTGTATTAATAAATGCATACGTGTGTATGAACTTTCATAATGTATACTGAATTAACAGATCTATACATATTACTTGTAGTTGTCACTTCGTATTTATAGGAACCTTGATTTTTTGCCAAGTGTGTCTGCTCATCAAATCAAGGGCATACAACTGAGTATAGATAGACTGATAAATAAATATAGGCGGATAAGTAGATAAAAACTATTTCGACAGATAAATGCTTATGTATAGACAGATTGATAAATGTATGAATAGATAGATTATCATAAATCTGGATAGGTAATTACTTTTAATGATAGATAATGCATGAACTTGTTTAAGAGAGGAGAGAAAGAGGAAAGAGAGAGATGAGAGAGTGAGAGAGAGAAATTTAAATGATTTACTTCTAAAGTGGTATTTGTAATATCCTCCAGGCTTTATCCATATTCTTATGACAATAAGAGACAAGAGAATATGGACCAATAGATAGATAGATAGAGAGATAGATATATTGATATTCAAATATAAAGGTAGATATATAGAGAAAGAAAGAGAGAGAGAGAGAGAGAGAGAGAGAGAGAGAGAGAGTGAGAGAGTGAGAGAGTGAGAGAGTGAGAGAGTGAGAGAGAGAGAAATAAATAAATAAATAAAGATATATATATATATATATATATATATATATATATATATATATATATATATATATACACACACACACACACACACACACACACACACACACACACACACACATACACACACACACACACACACACACACACACACACACACACACACACACACACACACATATATATATATATATATATATATATATATATATATATATATATATATATATATATATATATGGGATAAGAGGATAGGAGAAAGATAGATAAATACAGAGAGAGGGATAAAGAGATAGATAGGGATACACATGGAAGGGTATACAGGAGATAAATATACAAATAGAAAAGTAGATAGACAGAGAGATAGACATAGAGAGAGGTTAAGAGGTGAGAGAGAGAAAAAAAGTTATTTTAATTTGGGCAGATATTTAGTTTAAATGATAGATAATTCGTGAACTTATTTATGAAAATAGAGACATTATTCACAATGTTGTGTTTTATATTATGAAAATACATTTTGTAGTTAAGTATGATTTATTCACATATACTTTGTTTTTAACCGAAAATACATTTAGCGTGTAGTCTTCAGTCTGTCAATATATAGTTTGCTCTAGAGAAGTCATTTGTGATTCTTATAATTAATTAAAATTTAGACATATTAATTAGTAATTGGTTAATTTTATTCTATAGAGTACATGATATTAAATAATGTAAACTATATTTTCGAGTGGTTTATAATTTTAGAGATTTAACTTAATGAGAGACAGTTGACACTATCAATTATATTGCCGTCTCTCTGTCTCTCTCTCTTATTATGATTATTATCCTCATTTTCTATCCCTTCTATTGGAGTATTTGATAATATATTCCAACATGTTAAAAACTACACCGTCTGGCCGCCCTGTGGAAAAAATATAAAATATAGATTTGTATTGAATGCTGTCTCGGGTGGCATTTAACAGTCAGATCACTTAACAAAAGAGGGAAAGAGGGAGAAGGGAAGATAGATGAAGAGATTGATGCATAGACAGATTTAACATGAACAGACACATAGATTTAGTGGTGTATAGAGATAAGACAGAGGATTTACAGTGAAACGTAATCATGTTGACAATCGTAGATAAGCTACGAATGAGAATGAATAGCTTTACAATGCAAAAACTGTATTTGACCGGTTTTGAATATATCTTGGTCAGAAAACACATGTATTTCTATAATCTTACACAACTGTGACGTGAGACTATCTGGATTCCTTCGGGTACCCTCTTAAAAGACAGGAAATGTATCCGCTTCTTCCACTACTTTCAAGGTAATCCTCAACCTTTTCGTCCTCACCCAAGAAAATATACACTGGCGTCTTGGTCACATCTGATTCACAGGATTTTCTCTTCCTCTGGGTTAGATATACTCTCTGAGGGTTAAAGAGTTGGGAAAGGCTACGCCAATTTAGCGTAGTGGCGCGGCGGTTCTTGCCAGAAAGCGTAACGCGTTTAATCTGTTTTTAGAATGAATCCATGATTCTGGTATTTTTGTCAGAAAAAAAGTGGACAGTAGCTACTTCCTTACACATATATCATTTCTATATCAATATAATTTTATGCGAAACCATATTAAGAACTGTGCTTTTCGTATGGGAATCGCAGATTTAAGGTCGACCATAAGCATGATATGCGCGAGCCCTACGCTTCAACCTGTTGAGATTGAGAACAGGTATACAATAAACAATTCTCTGTAAACACGAAAATATACACAAAATAAGGCTAGATCGTCTTTTTTATGTAATAGACCAAATCCACTAAAAGTTCAGCCCTAGAGTGGCTTACTTTTTAAAATATGTTGCAAAGTGAAAACGCCATTTGAATTTCCCGGGTGGACTGCCAATTTCCGTGACGTCACCGATGTAAACAGACAGACGACGGAAGCCACACGCGTCACGCGGGCGGCAACGAGCACGTTACGGCCTCCTTCCTCCTCAAGGTTGCTACACAAGACGCCCAAGGAAGGCCTGGGGAACTCGTAGAAATGGAATCATTATTTGGAAAGGCAGTGGAGGTTACGCTGAAAAACTGGAATCCTCTGCAGGTAAATTCGCTTTTCCTGTTTTAGCAGTTTGTAGGCTCTAGGATGGCCACTTCATCCTGAGATTGGCCCTGGAGAAAAGGCCAGTCACACCTGCCATATTTACTGTAGTTGTTGTGTAGACTTTGCTACAGTTGCGTGAGTTTCAAGTGATAAGACCTCTTTTCGTAAAAATTGGTTCCTTTGCTAGGCAGGACCAGAAGTGGGGAACACATAACAGGCGACCTTTGAAACAGCGTGAGAACTTTTGAAGTTTACATGCTTTTGAGTTGGTATTACTAATTTAAGGTGTCATAGGCTATTGTTTATAGATGTTAGCATTATTTAGTAAAACAGCAGGGATGCCCCAAGTGGTATAAGTTACTTATTGCAATGTGCGTAGGTAGAGGGAAATGGGAAATCTTATAGAGCGGAAGAAATGGACTAGGATACATAGTTTAAGCTGTAGCGGCCTCACAGTGACCGCTAAAGTAGGATGGTATACCTTGCATATCGCCGCTCAGATTCCAAGAAGACCATCTTGTTTACCATGCCAGGAATAACACAACATTAACCCATTACTGTGATATCCAAAGTAGTTCATGTGTTACTACATGCTTCTCATAACGATATTTAGCTAATTATCAGCATCTGCTGCTACACACTTATTCTTTTAAAGTATTTTTTCAATGTTATACTTCATTTACATGTTTTAAGATTTATCTACACACTTCTTTAGAATTATCTGCACATCGTGTGACCAGACTGTAGAGTATTTTTCTTATGCTGGGAATATTACATTTTGTCAGAAAACATATTTTTTTCTACATTTGCATGGAAATTTGACAATTCTTTTTTGAATAGTTATCATGAAAGTAGGGTTAATAGTGTAACAGGGGTTATCAATATTTTATTAGGACTCAGTTGTTAGAAGAACTGAGTGTTTGTGGAAACCATGTAATGCTTTGGAGGAGATCCCTGGTGTAGTAGAATTGTATGCATCCTTGATTGGCGCATTGGCGATTATTTTCACATTTTAAATTTGAAAGAATGAACAGGTTGATTTTATGAAACTATTGTTTATCTGTGCAGAGCTAATCTGCGGTTGGATGATGAAACAAGTGCAAGGAAAGGTCAAAAGAATGTTTTGCGTGGAAGATGATTTAAAGAAGAACTAAGTGTGCATGGAAAGTTAACCGAGAACTACATTTGTGTGGATAGAATTTGACCAAATAATTTTCCCCGCGCAGACCAAACTCTAAAGTCTGGTTGAGCGATTCACACTTTCATCTGCCAGCTGCCAAGGTTTGACAGTTTGGAGCTGGTCATTTCGTGGCAGAAAGCTGGATAGAAATGTTACGCTTCCAGTGTTGTCTTGATTCTGGGTTATTCTTAAGACTATATAGTGGCATCGAAGAAGAAATAGACTTTAGGAACCATACTACTAGAATACCTGAGCTCAATAAATGCTGTAAAAAAGGAAGAAAATTGAAGTAATCCAGACAGTAGAAAGAAGCGAATGAAAGTGACATTTCCAGATATAAAGGTATTTGGTTTAATATTTTACGGTGTGAACATAGCTCAATCTTGCCATACATACCGAGGTGAAGAGAATGTTTGTTGCGGGGTGTTGGGGGGTGGAGCCCCCTATCAACCCTCTCCTCGGGCACACCTGGTCATGGCAATTTAAGTTGTTAGATTAGGCAGGTGTATTGGTCAGTACGGGTTTTGTAGGATTTGGAACGTGTGAACTCCCGTACATTTTGCCAAAAGGTGGGTTGGGTTCCAGTAGAGTTTTTTAATTTGAAAGATGGTGGGTATGCCCGTAGAATTTCATTGGACAATTTTAATCATTTTTTGTGCTAGTTTTATGCATTTTTGTTCTCAGATCCTCTTATTTAAGTCTTTTACTCTGTAATTTCCTTGATATACTTCATGCCCTCCCCTGTTAACGGAACTATCAAATTAAGATTGTTGTTTGTTAAAGAGAGCAGGAAAGACTAAAAGTTGTATTGTGCCATTATTATGGTATAAGTTTGCTACATTAGTGTTTTCAAGCACTAATGATGGAAGTGGGTATGTTCCTTAACCTTATGTGACCTATTTGACTAGCAGTATAATATGCAGTGCATTGTGACAAATTGTGATTGTATTTTGCCTTTTTATTGCTATCAGTAGTGTTGCTCTTCAGTTTCTTTATGTTTTTAGAAGTACAGCATTTATCTACCTTTATGCTTTTATGATATCAGTACAAGAGAAAATAATTTGTCAAAGATTTGGAGATAGATTATGAGAGTCAACAAGTTGCTTTTTTTAAGAGACTGGCTCAAGGATGTGTGATTATTAAATGTGGTATAGTCATTCTGTATATTTTGAAGGTAATATTATGGGGCTAACATGCATTTTATTTTTTCCTAACAGTTTGCTGTAAGCCAGCAGATGGGAGGCCGTGACAGTATAGCGAAAAGAGACTGGTTCCCATCAGTCGTTGAAGACTTTTTCTATAAAAACGGTAAGATGAGTTAGAAATATTTTCTGTACTTACTGCTCTTTTTGAGTCTCTCACTCTCTCACTCTCTCTCTCTCACTCTCACTCTCACTCTCACTCTCACTCTCACTCTCACTCTCTCTGTCTCTGTCTCTGTCTCTCACTCACTCTCTCTGTGTCTGTGTCTGTGTCTGTCTCTGTCTCTGTCTCTCTCCTTCTCTCTCTGTCTCTCTCCGTCTCTCTCTGTCTCTCTCTGTCTCTCTCTGCCTCTCTCTGTCTCTCTCTCTCTCTCTCTCTCTCTCTCTCTCTCTCTCTCTCTCTCTCTCTCTCTCTCTCTCTCTCTCTCTCTCTCTCTCTCTCTCTCTCTCAGTCACTCACTCTCTCACTCTTACTCTCTTTCTTTCTTTCTTGAAAATGCATAGGGTGTTGATGAGCGCATAAAACACTTATTTGTGGTTGGTTGCTGGGGATGAGGAAAAGGATTAAGGTAAAAGTGGTAGTGTCGGTGTTTGAGAAGGTGCTTGTAGTGTTAAGTGTTTGTTTACTTTGTTAGTGAAAGCAATGAGTGTTTTTGTTTCAATATGTTGGGGTAGCCTGTTCCAGTCACGTATGGTACGTGGGAAGAAGGAGTGCTTGTAAGATTCGGTGTTGGTGTGGTATGTGACAAATTTACTGTTGTGCGAGTTCCTTGTGTTTTGTGTATTTGCTGCTTGTAAGTATTTGTGTTTGTTGATGTCTATAAGGATGTTTGTGATCTTGTATATGATTGTAAGTTTGTGTGTTTGTCTTTGTGTCACAAGCAGGTCCATATTAATCTGTTTTTTTATGTGAGATGTAATACCAGGTGTACGTGTGTAATTGTGTGTAATAATCCTTGCGTCCCTAGCATTGACCTGTTTGAGCTTCTCAGTGTTGTGCTTGGTATAAGGGTCCCATACAGCCATACAGTACTCAAGTGTTGGTCGTACAAGTGTATTCCTAGCTACGTGTTTGATGCCAGGTGTCCAGTTGTGTAGGTTCCTCCTCAGAAACCCCTGTATTCTGTTTGATTTGTTGATGAAATCAGTTTGTGTTGAAAGTAAGATTGTTTGTAAGGTGAATGCTGAGGTATTTATATGATGCTGTAGGTGTAAGTTGTTGGTTGTCTAGGATGTAAGTGTAGTGTATTGGTGTATGAGATCTGGTGAAGTGGAGAATTTTACATTTGTTGGGTCTGAAAGACATTTGCCAGTCTTTCCCACTGTTCCAGGGCATCTATGTCTTGCTGGAGGAGTCTGCAGTCGTCTTCAGTTTTAATAGGTCGAAACAAAAGGCTGTTGTCAGCAGAAAGTCTAGCAGTAGAGTTAGGTGTTGAAAGTACCTTTGTTTCTCTGATGGTTGCTGTTTAGCTGATGCAGATTCTACTATTTATTTATTTCTTTTTTAGCCAATTGTTTGTAAAAGTCAAGTTTAATGTCACCAACTCTTTGAATTTTAATGTTGAATGGTTGTCCAGGGCAAGGCAAGTAACATTGCTGATTTCCCTATAGCAGGGAGCACTGAAATTAAGTAAAAAGTGCAGTAAGAATATACTTTCTCTCCCACACTATCTACTGCATGATTAGGAAGAGCTTGTCACAGATTTGCCCCTGTTGGAAATGGAGTAGATATTGTTGGCGGAAAATTTAACCAACTACAGTTCTAAGGCAGTTTTTGTCTGAAAATTGTGAAAAACTGGGCAACTTAAGAGAGTAAAAAGGGGGTAAAATAGATATAACCAAAACTAAAGTGAAGTTCAGGGAAACTCTAAACAGAGAATATTACACTTAATGTTTTACTCTTTATAGAAGCTGATTACAGTGTTTGCTCCAGTGAGTTATATGACTAGTAAACCAAAAATATCAAGTTATATTGGATATTGATTGGGAAAATTTCAGCAAACTCACTATCATGAAAAGTAATATAACAATTTGCTTAATAAGTTTGTGCTCTATATATTCTTATAGATATAAGAAGGCTCATAAGTTTGGAAAATCAGTAGGGGGTTTGTAGACAAAATAGATCCAAAGAATTATGGAAAATACCAGTCGATGAAATAATACTTCCTTCTTTACATCATTGATGACTAGAATTTTACTTGTCTCCCTCCTGATGTTACTTCAAAAAGTCATGACTTAATTAGCAAATATAAAACCACAACATTGATAATTTTTCAAGAGAGCCCATTCTGTTATTTTCTCACTAGTAAACAATATGTCTGCTTGTGTATCTTGCCTTTGCTAACTTTAAAGGAGTGGAAAGTGCAGATTCTAATTGGCCAAGAGAGTATAACCATTCATAAGTTTCTATCCTATACATGTGCATAGATTTACAGATTACTTTCATGCTGGTTTCTTTAAGATCCAAACATTGTAATATTTTTGTGTTTCAGAGGATCTTGACCCCGATGAAGTGGCAGATTTTATTGCTACTATAATGGACTCGGAATTTAACACTTTAGTTGAAGATGACTCGGATCTAGAGGTTAGTCCGTTGGAATCTGTTTAAAACCACCTGTTTATAAGTCTTGATTTATTGCCACTTATAGGAGTATATATATATTTATAAAGTGTTCAAGCAAATGAGGTAGAGTTTGATAGAGAAACCTCCATAACTTCTTGATTAGAATACTTTGTAGATACTGTACAGAAGAAAATTATATTGTTAAAGTTTTTTTAAAAATCATTATCATCATTATTTTCATATTTTAGGTTGCCACAGTTCTATGCCGCTTTTATCGGTTGAGTG
>NC_091558.1:2118555-2123555 GCF_042767895.1 Penaeus vannamei
CTAACGCAAGCAAACACATACCCTGGCAAGAAGCGTGTAGGTCTGTTGCTCAGAGAGCCTCCGACCGACGCAGCTTCGAGTGCCCAGGCTAAAGGGCATTGAGGCATAGGGATTGATGGACCTCAGAGCCTGGTCGCGCAGCCACCGCTCGGGTAAGAACTCTGTTGGTCGAGCGAAGTACTCCTCTTTCTTGCCGGCCGGACGCAGCAGCAGATTCACGTTGAACTGGAAAGTGGAACACATCTACTTGTGTATGTATGAATCTAGCTTGTTAGCTACCCACCATTCTATGTGTATTTTTATATAGGCACAAGCACACACGCACGTTCACATGGTTATACTATAATAAATGCAATTAAGAACTTGTCATATTGTAGAATGTAATAATCAGTTCCATATCCATTGCAAATGAATTATAATGGCCATATAAGACTCGACAAGTGGATATTGCTTGGGGTAAAATTTACCTGGGACATTGTGGAAGAAACACCGACATAAAATAATAAAGATGGCTGAAAGCAAAATAAGTGGGCTAGACATCAAATATAATAGCAGTATAGAAAGGAAAAAGCGTTAGTTGATGATTAAATGTGCCACACGTCAAAAGTCTTAGCAGTTCATGATTGAAAGGGGCAAAAAGGGGTGGTAGAGAAGGGTGAGTAAATGGGCTAAGGTAGGGATTATTATGGGTGATTAGACCAAAGTTGTAAAAGGAAGAAGTGCACACACACACACACACACACACACACACACACACACACACACACACACACACACACACACACACACACACACACACACATACACACACACACACACACACATATTGCCTACGGAAGGAAACTTTGCCAACTTGTTTTTGGAGCCATTGCTGGAAGAGGAGGGTGTTGTCTAATGAAGGGACTCTAGACGGATCACGAAAAATCGATCACTATTTGACTGGGCTAAACAGAGTATTTAAAGATAGAGGTGGGGTTAATTTTTGGATGGGGATGGGTGGAAGAGGGAATAGTGCTGGGAAAGGGGGTAATGTAGAGAATGTCTGGGGATGTGGAGTATTTTCTTGAGGTTAGGTAATGACCTGGGTAGATGATTTGGCGAGGTAATAGCCGTTGAGGAGGGGGTAACAGTTGCAGTGTTCAGAAAAGGGGCCGGTGAATCTGGAGAATTAGTCAGTGGAGCCAGTTGATAAAGGGAAAAACCTTAATGCTCCTAATAGAGGTACAAAATCCTTATTACTAGCCATGGTAAGCCTGGAGTACGTTGGGGAGAGATATGGTCCACCCTCAGGGTCCCCTTCAGGAGTAAGGGCTAGACAACTCAACGGGAATACTTTGTACATGGCTCCCCCATGATTGGCACAAAGTCAGCCTTTCATTCTTTCAAAACGGCTCTCACAAGGAAGTGGGTAGTTAGCGTGGAAAATATTTTGTATTTCCACACCGATACATTGTAAGTCTCGGGCATATTATGATTGTACAATGACTGTTATTTGAATTATCGACAATCCAATTTTATGGTGTCATGATGTAGTCTATATATCTGCATATTAGGTAATTTCTTTATGCTAAAGAAAATTGTAATATCTGGATATTGCGTTGATCCTATTTATTTGTTTACATACTATTAAATTTCTATTAAATGTATCTTCATGGGAACTGGTACTTAATTTGCACTGATGTGTCCAATTGTTGAGTATCATCCCAGTAATCAGGCTCAGGAAAAAAAAAAGTACACTAATTCAAGAAACCTAAATTTGGTGGGCATAGCAACATCGATTTAAATTGATGATGATTAATTTAGGGACTAGTTTTCATAATGTGGCAACGTCGCCTTGCAGTTGAGGAAATTTGGCGTCGGTCGTAGGAGCGTGCTGGCGTCACTCGCCTCTGGAACGTCGTCGTGGACCCATGTGCTGCTGGCCTTTCCTAAAAGCTAAGAGATTTTACCGCGGAATTTTGGCAACTATCTACATTATTCGAAAATCCGAGGACGAGCCGAGGGGACGCAAACTTCATGCTAGGTTCGAAACGGATCGAAACGTAGTGCGCCTTTGAACTTCCGGGAACAGTCCCTCACCCTCCTCCCACGGCTTGTTGCGGATACCGTGATAGACCGTGAAAATATTTAGCCATAACGTACCTTGGATACGGAGGGGAAAATGGCCAATATCCCACGGCGTACTGCGGTTCGAGCAAACGGGGCTGCTGCGTCGGGAGCCTAATGTAAACCTACCCTTATCTATTCTTAATGGACTCAACAGGAAGTCTGGACTCATTTACCATCCAAAAAAGGGGTGAGTTGAAGGTATATAAAATGTTTCTTTTGAGTCAGTATTGGGTAAAGATAATTTATAATTTGGCCACTATTTAAACCATGCGTTCTTAAGGTAATCGTTACCCAGCTATCATTGGTAGACCAGTTCTGCAAATGTGGATATTTTTTTGACTGTAAATGTTGATTGTAACTTCAGGAAACTTAGATTGATGAGTTGAAATCTTATAAAGGTATTTTGTTTATACAGGGTTCGTGCATGTATAAGCTGATGAAATTTATGACATTTTTAAAGACTTTGGAGTCCTACCAATTGCTTTTTAAGACCTGGAGCCACTTGTCGCTAAATACATTTACTTCTCCTACTACTTATCGCGTCAGTGGCCAAGTGTATCATGCATTGCAGAATAGAAAATGCTTAATTAACTATAACATGAGACCACACCTACCCCCTTTGGCACGAGGTAACCACATATAACTGTATCCTCCACAAGTTGTCTGGAAGTTAGTGTTGATGGGGAAGAAATCCTGAAAAAAGTATCACATTTTTTTCACGCGGAATTCTTTTTTCTTTTAAATCATGTATATGATTATATTGCAAAATATACCGAAATATCACACAGCCAATCCCAGCCAGTATCTTACCTGAGCACTTCTTTCACGCAGGCTTTTGTGTACCTGAGTTTGGCGAGGTGCTGAGGAGTCAGAGGCTGCGTCCCGTCCCCGAGCACCGCGTCCAGTTCCTCATGGACTTTCTGCTGCTCCTCTGGATGCTGAGCTAGCAACGTCAGCACAAAAGCCGCTTTTATGGCCACCTGAAATTTCAGTCGAATTTTATTTGTTTTGGTTTTTCATTTGGGTTAGTAGGGTTACAACTTTTAGCTCGATTTTTTCGGTGGTATTTCTCTTACCAAGGCAGTCACGGAGATATTTTGCGACAAAAGCAAATTAGGGATCAGGGAACATGATAATTGAAAGAAAAAGAGGAGATATTTATGGTAGATAGACTGGCAATACTAATTTCAACCTTTACAGACCTATTCATAAAAAAAAAAAAAAACATTTCTACTAAACAGTTAGTTCCCTTCCAACCGGAAATAAAATCCCTTGAAGGTAATAGAATCACTAGCAATTGGACTATCCAAATACACGTATGAATTCGAACAATATGGCAAACTTTTCGTGGAAAATAAGAGAAAATAGTAATATTCTGTATCTTAGCTGTCCCTCCATCACAAGTTTTTTTGCGAATTTCAAACCATTTCTAAAGCTTGACAAACTATGAATATCCATAAGCATCGTTTCGATCAGATCTTGATACTAGAAAGCATATCAATTTGCAAGCACATAGTCCCATTAGTTTACGCTATTCTTAATACTAAGAAGCACAGCATCAAGTAGCAACCCTATCTTTGCCAAGAAGTGAAGCGAGGAAGCGCAAGCGAAACGAATGGCAGCTGTTTCACACGTATTCCCACCGCGTCTATCCCAGCCGTGAGCAGGTCCATGAGGTAGGCATGGGCATCCTCGCGGGACAGCTCAGGGTCGAGGAGCAGCATTTCCACGAGGGTGAGGCCGTCTCCCTCGGCGTCGGGGCTGCGGGTCTCGAGGGCCGCCTCCGACTCGGCCACGGACGACTGCACGAAGCTGTGGAAACGGATCCGGACGTCAGGAGGGCCGCTGGGGCATTCGTGTGTTATTTAGGTGTGCTTATAGTTGTGTTTGTAAATTGTATGCGGGTTCATACATGCACACGAAATCGTACAAGGACACACGGGCACGCACGCACACACACACACACGCACACACGCACACACACACACGCACACACACACGCACACACACGCGCGCGCACACACACACACACACACACACACACACACACACACACACACACACACACACACACACACACACACACACACACACACACACTTCCTATATACATACATAACACACACACACGTATATATATATATAGATAGAGAGAGAGAGAGAGAGAGAGAGATAAACAGAGAGAAAGAGAGAGCGAGAGAGAGAGAGAGAGAGAGAGAGAGAGAGAGAGAGAGAGAGAGAGAGACTGAGACTGAGACTGAGCAACAGACAGAGGCAGAGGCACAGGGAATGGGTAACTGGGCGAAGAAGAAAGCGAGCAAAAGCCAAAGCCACCAGACTTGCCGCAGCAGAATGTCATGGGCCCTCCTCAGATCCCGCAGCTTGGGCGTGGTCGCCAGCCTCCACCACTGCGGCGAAGAGACCTCCAGCTCCTGGACGTCCGCGAAGATCGCCCTGGCCATCTCCACGATCGTCTCCACTTCGGCGTTCCCTTCCAGGTACCCGAGCCGCTTGTTGAACACCACGAGGCCCAGGGCTTCACGGGGTAAAGTTTGTCCGTGTTGAGGTGTTGTGTGTCTAAACACTTATATCATCTGTACCGCGTATTATTCTTTCTTTTATAGTTCTATTTTATATTTTTCATTTCATTTCATTTATATCCTCTGTACCGCGTATTATTATTTTTTTCTTTTATAGTTTTATTTTATTTATTTCTCATTTCAACCTTTTCAAAATGTGAGGTATATGGGAAGAAATGTGCAAGAAAAATGAGATTGTTGGTGGATTGAGGGAAACTTTGCCACAAAACCTACTTTCGAGCGCCCAACAGTAGAGCTCCTCAACGAAGTTCTCGGGGAGCTCGTTGATTTCGTCTCTTAACGATGCCCACC
>NC_091558.1:2133555-2138555 GCF_042767895.1 Penaeus vannamei
GAAAGAAAAAAGAAAAGAAAAGAAAAGAAAAGAAAAAAGATCAGATTTAGCTATACTTGAAATCGTATCTGATTGAACCGTTAAAGGTGGTTAAGGCGTCTTTGCTAAGGATTAAGGGTGAAACTGGCTCTTACTGGGTGCGAGATATTGCTCTGGTGTATAATCGAAGTAATGTATTTTTATATTTATTTATTTATTTATTTTTGTTTGTTTTTTAGTGTCACTTTTAAAGCCATATTTCCTAAAAGTAAACGGAAGAAAATCAGTGTTTTGCGTGATAATTACTTGTTTTGCTTATAACGTTTATTATTAGTAGTGTACTACGTATTGTTGAAATTCCTGAAATACAAAAGGTTCCATAAATGCATATGTTAGCTGCCTGAGTATGTATGTTTGGTTCAAACTATATCATTCTATCGTTTACCAAAATGCAACATCACTTAATCATGAAAAAGCAGTATTTGACATTATTGAACCAACCAGATTTGAAAATAAGTCAGTACGAGAAGTGACAAATTCAAGTGCAATTTATATTCCAGTAAACAGGATCTTGCAAACCTGACGGACGTCGAGGATTCAAAAAGAAAAAGAAAAAAAAAAGAAAGAAAAAAAAATCATGAATACACATAGTTAGGCAATGAATCATGTATTTATCAATCAAAACTGTGAAAAGTATAACTGCAGCCATTTTCAGGGTAGACTGACATGAATTGTTTAATCACAGCCGATTACTGTGACGTCACTGGTGAGAATTTAGCATTCATTTATTCATAAATTTGAATATTAATATACATTTATTATATATACTGCAATATACGATGTAATGCCCAATGCAAGTCTAATACACCTATTACCTGAACCTATGGTTGTCTTCAGTTAAGATTCACCAATTAGAAAATGGCGAGAGAAAGTTTACAAATATTACGCAACACAGCATTAAAATAAAAATCTAACTCATTTCTCGATCCAGAAACAACACCTTGAGTATTTCGTTTACCGGAATTATTATTTCATATTTCATAAAATTACCGTGAGTACCGTGTCAACTGATTTTTTTTTGTTAGCATGTCTTTGTTGCGCCGGATATTATGTTTAATGGCGGGGTTATAAAGCGAAAATTTTACTGTGTAACAACTTTACTATTTACAGCTTCTGTGTGTGTGAAAGGGGAAGGAGGGGGGGAGGGAGGGTGAGAGAGAGAGAGAGAGAGAGAGAGAGAGAGAGAGAGAGAGAGAGAGAGAGAGAAAGAAAGAAAGAAAGAAAGAAAGAGAGAGAGAGAGAGAGAGAGAGAGAGAGAGAGAGAGAGAGAGAGAGAGAGAGAGAGAGGGAATAGCGAGGTAGAGAAGGGGTGAAATATATAAGAAAGAGAGGGAGAGACAGAGATAGAAAAAAAAAGAGCTCGAGAAGAAAGGATGACATAGAAAAAGTGAGAGAGAGAAAGTAGACACATCTTTTGTACGTATATCTGAATGGTGTACTGAATGTATTTTACTAAGCAAAGATCTGCAATCTTAATTCAAGAATTCCTAGAAAGTCGTAATGCCTTCTTGACGCAGTGATTTCCGTTAACTTGTAAATGAAGCATTATTCATATAAAGAAGCATGTCCGATATGGGTCAAGAAAATATATTTACACATGCTTGCAGTTGCATGAAATCATCACCATTATATTCACGGAAGTCACAGGCCTTTTGACAATGCTTGCATGCATTCTTAAATATTCATCTTCAACGAGAGGTATGTTGTTGGGAGTCACTCAGTACGCAGTGTTTACACTGTCCTCATGTTAACGTGGTCATTAATTTTTGATTGAATTTCGCTGTGTTCTTCATCTCTGGGTTGGCTTTTCTGATTGAGGTGAACATTTATTTTATTTAAAGTAAGTTACTGCTGACAGCGCATTATAAAATTGTTATCAACATTGCCTGTTTGGATATTTTTTCTATGTTTTCTTCATAGTTTCTGTCATGAACATCATCACTATTATCATTAACATTATCATTATTATCATCAATACTTTTATTATTGTAATCATCTTTTTCAATATTAGTAGTAATATCATTACTTTTATTGTTATCAATAGGGACGGTTATCGTGACGTCAACAGAGCTGTCACGTGATCAATTGGAGGCAGTGGTGGGCAAACACAACAAAATCCCACGAACTTCGTTATTAAGTATTGATCTCGATTTACATAAGATTCGCATCCTTTTCATCCTTTTCTAAGAAACTTCGACATGGTAAACAGTTGCATTATTATTGGGTGTGCAAATGGACAGCAAAAAGGTTCAACTTTTTAATTGTTTTCCGAAAGACCCAATCGCAAGAACTTTGATCCAACACCTGGGAGTGATGTAAAAGTTTGTGCTAATGATACATAAGGTAGCTTTTCTATAAAGATATTCCAAAATGTAAACGGTTAAGTTATATCGTCATAACTCTTTCTATGGAATGTATTTCCCCGTGATTAGGCATAGGCTTAGGCGGACTGACTGGTTACTAATGAGTATCTTCTTTCACTTGAAGTTTCAGTTAATTTGATTTTACAACTTTCCCTGAACGAAGGTCGTAAAACATTAAATGGGAACAAATTGAAGACAGTAAATGTAATGACTACTACACTGCACTATCAACAACAACTTAAGTGCTTAAATCTTTTCAAGGTATCATAATGAGTATTACGTGGGAATGGAAATTCAACCTTTTAAAACAATCTGGCTATAACGTCCGAAAAATACTGATAAAACTCCAGTTTAGAGCAACTTTTCGAAAAATCAGGCCTAAAAGGCAAAGAGCGAGCAAAAAAGAATTTCACAAGTTCTGAAGAATTTAATCCTACGACTGGTAACCAGTATTATTATAAACTGTATTGAGTACTTACTTGTACCCTTCCAAATATTTGTAGGCCTTTAATTCTTTTTATGTGTAAACACCAAGTGTTTGTATAAAGTACAGATACATTAGCTGAGTATGTATGTTTGGTTCAAACTATATTATTCTATCGTTTACCAAATGCATGTCACCGAAATATCAGGGCATCCCGTGGGGCTGTCTGACTAAATATCCGATAAAGAATACGGTTCTGGTAACCTTTTTGTACCCTTGGAATTAGGGCAACTTTTCTTTAAGTCTGTTTTTCGCCGCCGAATCGAGATTTATAACACACCGACATTTTTCTCACAGCTGATTTTTGCACCAAACAATTAGTATGGTCCAACAAATAAAGATAGCTGTATTCTGATTTGTTCTTATATTGAATACCATATTCCATTATCCTGTTTCATTTTAAAACCTAAGGAAAATATTTACTTGTAAGCTTCGAGTAATTTGTTGGCTTTAAACTCCTTTTCTGTGTAACTCCCCGGCGTGTGTATTAGGTAGAGATAAATATCACCAAAACTAACATGGGCCAACCACAGGGGCTTTCAGACCAGTCACCAGAGAGAGAAAGAGGATCTGGTAATCTTTCTGAACCTTTAGAATACTTAAGTTTTTTATCATGACGTTTTTTAACAAATAAATCGAGAGATTTGTAGTAGGTTGACATCGTTCTCACAGCTGATTCAGCAGCCATTGTTTACCTTTTACTCACCAGTGTTTTGTTTTGTTTTTGTTTTGACGACCGTCCCTAGAAGAAAACGCGATGATTTTAATGTATTTCTTCAAGTGTGACCCTGTTGCCTTGCCAGAGGTACGAGCTCTCAGAGTGCTTCTAGTTGTTGGTGATCATAATAATTATAATGGTAATAATAACAACATTAACAATCGCAATGGAAATCCAGAAGGATCGACTCCCCGGCTATTCCTCCTCCTCAAGGTCGACCCATGACTCCTCTAAGACAAGCGACTTCGAACAAAAGAACCTGCAAATGACAAACAAAAGCTACCAGTTTGTGCTATTCCTCCTGAGACTGCAAGGCATTAGGCATGAAGGACACTCAGTCCCTTTTGAACGTTCACTTTCGTCAAGAAGGTCCTCGGTGGTCAAGCGATTCTGATTTTGTCAAAAAAATTGCAAGGTGGTAGCAATTTAAATCCTAGGTTAACGATACTCTTAAACTGACGAAGATTCATTATTTCAAGGTTAAAGTAACTCTTCCTGTTGGCCCAAATACTTGTGAGGGAGTAATCTTTCACAGGGGTTTGATGGCAATGGAAAAAAAGTGAAATTCTTGAAAACACGAAGGACCAAGACATAGTAGCCTTGAACTGCATGGCCAAGAAAGACGCAAACAAAACCCGGATTGTTTTTTTTTTTTACTGTTGCTTCAAGTAATATCCCTGAAAACGTCAGTATTGGATATTGACATGTCCAAATATTCGTATACAAAAATCTATGTGCAGTAATAGAGGTAAGAAATTTGGACACACCTCATTACGATGCATTGAAAAAGATACAGATTGGATCATAGAATAGGCTTAATAACCTTGGCCACATGCCGCTGGTTGATAGTCGAGACAACCAGCAAGCAAGCGAGCAAATGACATTCTATTAATATAACGAAAATTAATCCACAAAATCCGTTAATAAAGATAAATAAATAATAATTGATAATGACATTGATAATGGAGCTTTCTGGTGCATTTGTAATAAGACGTTTGTGTAAGAGATGATCAAAGATCCTGCGCGGGCGAGAATAGCGTCTTAAAAAAAAAAAAAAAAAAAAAAAAAAAAAAAATAGCACTCTTCTCCCGGCACCCGCAGCGCAGCGACATTGTAGTGAATTCTGTTTTTTTTCTATTTTTTTCAATACGTAAAAAACAAAGAAATTACACGTTTACGCCTTTGAAGGGATTCCCTGTTATTCACCTCCAGGTATCAATAGCGAAGGCGAGATGACCTTTTTAACGTTTTTTTTAAATCCCTTTTATTGTTTATCTACTCAGCTTTTAATGTGAAAATTGATTTATTTATCTATTTTTATGTTCAGTCTCTTTTACACATTTTACTATTTTAATTATACATGATTAAGATGAAATAGTAAACAACACGATGGTCG
>NC_091558.1:2143555-2151055 GCF_042767895.1 Penaeus vannamei
TAATGATAATAATAATCATAATAAAATATATATAATGATAATAATAATCATAATGATAACGATGATAATAATAGTAAAATAAAAGTGATGATAATGATAACAATAATAATAATAATAATAAAACAATGATAATGATAATATCGATAGTAATGATAATAACATTAATACTAATGAGAGTAGCAATAGTGATGATAAGGATGATAATAAAAAATTATTCATAATAATAATATTATTAATAGTACCAGTAATGATTATGATAAGAATAAAGATGATGCTAATGATAATGATATTAATAATGATAGGAATTGTAAAACTAATAGTGATAAAAATGATAAGGATAGTGATAATGTTAATGATGGTAATAAAAATTATCACTAATCAAATCGCACCAACGATGATAAAGAAAATTATGATAATGGTAATAACAATAATAATAGTGACAACAATAAAAAGGTAAATAATTGCAAATTGATTACATATAATCCTTTTTATATTCCAGTGTTCATCCTTAAGTGTACGAGGTTTTATGTAATATTTCTCTCATTTGGTCTGCGTTACATTTTTTTTTTTTTTCAGGTGAAGGACCTGTTCATGATGAGCAGTTCGAACGTCCTCAAGTCAACGGTCTTCTGCGTGTTGGCGGTCGCGTCACTCAGTCAGCTGACTTCATCTTCTACGTCTACAGGTTCCTCTTTTTGACAATTTTGTGGAACTTTGCAACTTCACGGACATCTTTTCTCCTTGTTGCAAACTTCTTGGAAACTCCCTCTTCTGGTTATTGAGTATGCCTGAATTACATATAGAATAGTAATAATCCTGTATGATTTTTATTAATAAACTGCCGAACTAACGAAATAGAAAGGCCATACACCTTTACCTGCACCACTTTAGTACCATGGAGGCGGAGTTATTGCTTCACCTTACATGATGAGTTAACTTCTCAGCTATTGTATGCAACTTTCTCAGCACGCTTTAGTCTTTGGCAATATAAGAAAGAAGAATAACACGATCACTCTTTGATAAAGCCCAGATACATAACCATTCTTTTCTTACTGACCAACAAAATTAATTATTGTACAATAAGTTCAGCACGGTATCACCAGCAATAGTCTGATACCCAGCGTCCTGTTCGCCAACTGACACCTAAAGACATGTCCTGTGACAAAGCAGAAGGGCAATTAGGGTGTTTCGCGACGCGACGCGACACCAAAAGCTGTTTCGTGATTGGAAGCGAGACAGGCCTCTAAGCTCCGCCCATTTCTGTGACGTAATGGGAATGATCGTAGTTGACGGCTTGCTATTCTTCTGTACTGGTTATTTTCCCGACAAGGGCACAGTATTTTGGAATATGACAACCAAGATGGCTTTTGATATCTTATGGTGGGTACTGCAGTGTTATAGATATCCAACATAAGTACGAACATGCATCAAATATCCGAAGTACAAGGAATGCATCTGGCAACTCGATAAATAGTTTACCGCCTGCTCGATTCCTGTCGCGCGAGAGGTGTCGTGCTTCCCTTAACCGCTGGAAAAGATGCCTAAAACTCCTGCGTTTCCCTTGCAGAGGCCGACACATCCTCCGAACACGTCATCGTCTTCCAAGCCTCTGGCAGGGCGTCGACCGACTCGCTCCTGGAATTCCGGAAGGAGATCCCCCAGATGACGGCCATCACGCTGTGCGCCTGGCTCCGGTTCAGACACTTCATGCCCGTCGTCGACAAGATCGTGTCCTATTTCACTGTCGGGGACGAGGACATCAAGATATGTGAGTGCGGCCGTCCATGCGAGCCGTGCGGGGAGAGCAAATGTGAATGGAGAGGTAGACACGTGTGTATGAATATATATGTATATATATACACATCACACACACACACACACATATATATATATATACACATTTATGTATATGTATAAACATATACATATATATATATACATATATATATATATATATATATATATATATATATATACATATATATATATATATATATATATATATATATATATATATATATATATATATATATATATATATATATATATATATATATATATATATATATACAAACACACACACACATACATGTATATATATATATATATATATATATATATATATATATATATATATATATATATGTATATACATATATATTCATATATATATATTCATATATATGCACACACACACACACACACACACACACACACACACACACACACACACACACACACACACACACACACACACACACATATATATATATATATATTATATATATATGTATGTATGTATATACATGCACATGAATATGTATATATATATATATATATATATATATATATATAAAAATATATTTATATAAATAGATAGATATGTATGTATGTATTGGTGTGTTTGCAGGGCGCGTGTGCATGTTCCATTCGTAATTCAAATGCACGGCCAAAAAATATATTAGTCACTCGAGTGAGAAGTTAGTCATACTTCTCGACATTTTTTTTTTTAATTCTTTGCGTATGCAGCTGGCTTTACTTATCTACATTCTTAAAATTTAGGACATTAGTTTCACTGGATATGACGCTGTGATGTCAGGATATTCAATTTTATTATTATTATTATTACTATTATTATCATTATTTTTTACATATCATCGGTTACGTTTCTTTCGTGGAAACTAAGATGATCTTCTCCAACTTTCAGACTACGATTTTATCAATAAGGAGTTTGTCATTTGGACCCCTGGCTATAGATTAACGATCAGCATCGTTATTCCTCTCTATACATGGACACACATCTTCATGACCTTTGACCTGATCACAACTGAAAACTACGTCCTGGTCAACAACGAAGAAGTGAAAGGGGAAGTGTCGCTCAACAACGAGGAGAAGGTCGGCTCGAGTCTGGCTGCCGGAGGCCTGCTCGTGCTGGGCCAGGATCAGGACAGCCTCGGTGGGGGCTACGCCATCACGCAGGCCTTCTCGGGGGACATGGCGCAGCTCCTCATGTATTCCAAGTTCTTTTCCCGGAAAGACAGGAGAACTTTCAACTGCTTTGAAAATCGGCTTGGTTTAGAGACGCCCATTTTGTCGACCAGCGTCCTCGAAGACTGGGAATTTGTTGGCGATGTTGAGACTCAGCAAATACCGAGGCACTTTATCAGTCCTTCTCAAAAGGTGAATTTCTTTGTCCTTCCGGAAAACGAATACTTTTCGGATGCAGCAAAGCTGTGTCGGGTGCTTGGCTTGCCGCTGGCACTTCCCAAGAGTGAAGAACAGAATGAGGAGCTTTTCAAAATGGCTGTCGGTGTAGAATCGATCTGCATCACCGCGTACAGCACGAATGTATGGCTTGGTGTCCGGGCAAACTTCACCACAATGTCATGGGAGAATGCTAATAACAATGGGCGTCTTGGTTATGAAAATTTTGACCCTCTGTACTCGACCCTCTCCGAGACAGATCGGTGTGTGTCCTTGGGAAGTTCTCACTACCCACGGGTCTGGCATAAAACGTCCTGCCAGAAATACAAGCCTTGTCCTGCGTGTGAAAATGCGCCTGTCAACTCCATCCAGGTACGAGGCCTGTGCCTGCAGTCGAACTTCGACCGGCGCCTCCACATCCACGGCACAAAGAACCTCAAGCCGATGTTCCACGGCACCTTCTACACCCAGCTGTGGTGGGACAACTCCACCTGGGTCATGGCCAGCCGCCTCCTGCCGCGCCTCGAGGCCAGGATGGTGATTGACCACACGGAGGCTTATCCCATCGGCCTCCACCGGTGGCACGTCTCGGGCGACGAGTGCCCGGCGGAGCAGCTCGACCTGCTGCTGACGGTGTGCGGCGAGGACAGCTTCCCCTGCAGCGACGGGACCTGCGTCCTCATGAGCCAGCGCTGCGACCTCCGCGCCCACTGCGACGACGGCAGCGACGAGACGGAGTGCGACATCGTCTACCTGCAGGCCAACTACGAGCGGACGCTCCCGCCGCCGCCGCCGGAGAAGGAGAACGTCCTGAACGTCACGCTCAGCATCGTCATCACTGCCGTCCGCACGCTCAACCTGCTGGACCAGACCGTCACGCTGGACGTCCGGCTCACGTCCGAGTGGCAGGACTCGAGGCTCAAGTACAACGACCTGCACTCGGAGCAGTTCAGGAACCAGCTGCAGGACCACGAGCGCCTGTGGCTGCCACGACTCATCACGACCGACGACACCGGCAGCCGCGTCGACGTGGTCACCCGCGGCGAGTCCCTGGTCGTGCTGAGAGGGTCCGAGCCGCTGCCCGCCGACGACACCCGCGTCAAGAAAGGTATCTTTTTCATCAAAGGTAAATTGTTTTCCGTTGCGTCTATAAGACTCCCTAAAGGTCAGCTTCATTTCATTTGTAATTTTCCCTTTTCAGCTATCGTGTACCCTGGCTCGGGGAATCCCCTTCTGCTGCGACAGGAGCTCAGCATCTCGTTCCAGTGTCAGTTCGACCTCCGCTGGTTCCCCTTCGACAACCAGCGCTGTTCCCTCAACCTCAAACTCAATGAAGTCGAGTCGAAACTTGTCAACACAATCGCCAGCGATCCGCAGTATCTCGGACCGGAGAAACTGCCGGAGTACGAGGTAGGTTCCCATGGTTCATGAAATTAATGCGAAAAACTGTAGTCTGTCTTGAAGAATATCAAGGTTACAAAAAGTCCCAGAAATAAGTCCCAAAAGAGACCGAAACAGCGAAAAGGAAACAGTTATCTGCATCATCTGTCATTATCAGCCCGAACAAGACAATACAAAAATGAGAAATTGGAAAGGTTAGAGAAACCGATAACTGAACTCCTTTATTCGTTATTTTAGTACACATATCTAACACAATTATTTATAAAACCATTGCACAAGTCAATGTCGAACATCCGGATAGCTTTTCATTCGATCTACAACGTCCTGTCCCTTTTCTTTTAGAACATTTGAAGTGAAAGATACCTTACACCAGCTGTTCTTTCTCCTTCCAGGTCCGAGCGGTGACGATGCAGTCCCGCAGCGCCGGGGACAGCGGCCAGCAACTGACCGTCCGCTTCACCAACCTGTACCGGTACTACCTGGCCAACTCGTACCTGCCGAGCTTCCTGCTGGTGGTGATCAGCTACTCGACCTTCTACTTCCGGCTGGAGGACTTCAACGAGCGCATCATGGTGAGCATCACGGCCATGCTCGTGCTGGTCGCCCTCTTCTCGCAGACGTCCAGCACGATCCTCAAGACGACCTACCTCAAGCTCATCGACATCTGGTACATGGTCTGCATCGTCGTCGACTTCGTCATGGTCATGATGCTCGCGCTCATCGACTTCGTCCTCCACAACCACAGCAGCAACCGCATCATGGTCATGCCGTCGTCCAAGAACGGCCAAAGCCGATACTTCCCGTCCAAAGCCGAGAAACTGAACAAAATCGGCCGCGTGGCGCTCCCGTTGCTCTTTCTGGCCTTCCTGCTCGTCTACGCCATCATCGCCTGCGTCAAGTACGTCATGGGGTAGTGGAGTCCAGAGGAAGGAGACGGCCACCGAAGAATACAGTAGAATGGCAAGAGATTCCCAAAATACAGGGGAAAATATGGAAGAGGGAGAGGAACCATATGTATATATTGTGGAACATTAGTGTATATATTAAAAGCTACCAAATTCATAATGAAAATAAGTATGTAAATTGAACAGAAAATCATAAATATAATTACGTTACAATTAGGCACACATACACACGAATATATATATATATATATATATATATATATATATATATATATATATATATATATATATATATATGTGTGTGTGTGTGTGTGTGTGTGTGTGTGTGTGTGTGTGTGTGTGTGTGTGTGTGTCTGTGTATATGTATATATGTATATATATATATATATATATATATATATATATATATATATATATATATATATATATATATATATATATGCATACGTGTATACATACACAAATGTATGTGTATATATATGTAAATATATTTACATATGTATGTATGTATATGTATATATATGTATATATATACATACATACATACATACACACACACACACACACACACACACACACATACACACACACACACACACACACACATATATATATATATATATATATATATATATATATATATATATGTATATATATACAAATATATATATGTATATATATGGAAAATATGTAATTGTTATATTATACTTGGTATTGTAATATATATATATATATATATATATATATATATATATATATACACATATATATTTATATATATATATATATATATATATATATATATATATATATATATATATATATATCTAGACACACACACACACACACACACACACACACACACACACACACACACATATATATATATATATATATATATATATATATATATATATATATATATATATAATCCTTTCTTGGAGACATTCGAGCTACACTATGTACTGAAATGCAGCTCACTGAACGTAGTGCAAATAATTTCAAAAATGGCAAACCTCAGTAGCAAATTCAATACACAAACATAAAATAATTACATCATATCCCAAAGGACTTCACAATACCGCAGGGACGTCATGTCACGACAGGTACACTATCTTATGACGGGTAGCCAGCTTGCACGCTTGCATCTATGTGAGATAATTCCACTTATATAAAACAATTCCACTTATATCAGCACTTGACACATGTTAGATCTACATGGAAATAATAGCACATCACTATTCATATAAAGGCAAATACAGTATAAAATTAACACCGACCAATGCGATGACACGTTACCACTGTGACTGCAACAGTTCCTTAGCACTTCAACTGCCATCTCTTCCCCAGAAATATTGGCGTTATACAAGAATGTCACAACACAAACGTTATTTCCATGAGCGTGTCAGTTAACAAAAACCGTCCTCGAGGTGGTGGGGCGCCTAACACAGGCTTTCCCAGCCAATCATAATACAGATTATATGAGGACCAATCAGAACGAAGCGCTGCTCGTGCGTGAACCAATCAACTTCAAGGAAGGGAAACACGTGCAGATGAGCTATTATTAATAATTAGTCAAAGCATATTTAAATCCCATTCTTACTGTCAATATATATCTTCATATCAGTGATCGTCTCAAAACTCAACCTTCCAGTATAACCGTATTCTTTATTAATTTTAGATGCTGCAAGGGGCGGGGCTAATTGTTGCTAGGGTAAATTTGGCGGGAAAACGCGGTAACGTCTAGATCATATCACATATTTCAACTTATTTCACTGGATAAACAGGAGATCTGACTCATAATGACAAATATCAATTCGGGGCAAAGAACAGGGCCGTAACTTAAAATATCGCTAGTTTAGCAGAAGATTGAGGACATTTTTGAACCACTTCCTTAGTTTTATTTTATCGATGATAGCAAAATCTTGTTAACATTAACTGCTGTAACTTTGTTTTAGTATAAAAACACCACATAAATTTGCTGAGTTAG
>NC_091558.1:2171055-2178555 GCF_042767895.1 Penaeus vannamei
TAAGGACCTGAGTGAAGCTTACGTTGAGGATATTGCGCTTTGGTCGGCTAATCTCTCGTCCTGTCGCAAGTTCTGACTGTCTTTTGTTTTCCATTTCCAACGACGGGGAAGGTTGGGGTTTATGCTTCGTTGCTCTTTTGATGATGCTGGTGTCTCGTTTTGTTGGTCTGTCATCTATATATATATGTGTGTGTGTGTGTGTGTGTGTGTGTGTACGTGTGTGTGTGTACGTGTGTGTGTGTGTGTGTGTGTGTGTGTGTGTGTGTGTGTGTGTGTGTGTGTGTGTGTTTATATGAGTATATATATATATATATAAATATATTCAAACACACATACAAATACACAGACATATGTATTCAGACAGTATATGTATAGTGCGTATCTCGTTTCATTGGTCTGTCATCAGGATTATTTGAGACGTTCACGATGGAACTGCATGTGTGTGTTGGTCTTGAAATATGGATTTGTGGATCCGGTTTTGTTATTAGGATATGATTTGGATAAGAGGAATGCTTATTATTATTTATTATTTAGGCCGCGAGGACTAGAATACTGCTGTGTGGCTCATGTTTCTCTTTGTTATTCTTTTTTTTTATATCTATCACTTTCTCATCATTACTAATTGTTGTTATTGTCATTATCATTACTAAAGCTCTCTCTCTCTTTCTCTCTGTCTCTCTGTCTCTCTCTCTCTCTCTCTCTCTCTCTCTCTCTCTCTCTCTCTCTCTCTCTCTCTCTCTCTCTCTCTCTCACACACACACTCTCTCTCTTTCTCACCCTCTCTCTCTTGCTCTCCTCTTCTCTCTCTCTCTCTCTCTCTCTCTTGTAGCGAGACAGAGAGAATGTTGGGACTTGGACATACAGACAAATACATAGATAAATCACAAATGGATAGATGAATAAACAGATAGAGAGTTAGATAGATACACGGGCAGACAGAAAGAGTGATAGCTAGGTAGACAGATAGGAAGGCAGATAGATAAACAGAAAAAGGTAAAAAAGAGATAGACGGAAAATAGACAGGTAAACAGAGAGAGAGAGGAAGAAAAAGATAAAGTCTCTCTATGTGTTAATGAGCCCATTTTCAGGCCTAGCAAAGAGCATCACAGGATTTACTTTAATTAAAAAAGTAAATATGAGACCGCGTCATTTATACGAACAAATATTATCTTTTGCAAATGAAGCTGAAATTGAAGGTCCCTGAAGTGGCAGTCCAGCGAAAAGAACGTTAATGAAAGCTCTCTCTCTCATTATTAACCATAGAAATGACTGTAATAGATCTGAGTTATGATAAGGTGATGGTGATGACGTCAGCGACAGACCCCATCGTGGGAAAGGTGAGTGAAGGTGAATATTGCAGATGGTTTTCCGAGACTATTTCCGGTGAGTATAAGTGTGGGTAAAGGAATTATTTCCTATTATTGTTGATTATTATTATTCTTTCTTTTTCGTGGGAGTGAAAGTGAGTTTCCAATTAGTGTTAATGTGGGTGAAGTTGGGACATTTTCCTGAGATTTTTCCGGGGCACTTTGCAGTGAATGGGAAAGTGAATAAAAGGTTATTTTGTAGATTTTTTTTTTCGAGTCTGATTGAAGGTGAGTTTCCAATGAGCGTGAAAAGGAATGACGGTGAATATTTACTAAATTTCTGGATTTGAGTGAGTCTACCGAGACGGTTTCCAACGAATGTTTTTTTTTGTCTTTCGAGTTTCTAATAATTACATATTACAACATACTCATATCTTTTGAATGATAAAATACAGGACTCTCTGTGGGTTCATGAACACTGTGTTGATTATAGCATATTAGATGAAGAATTATTGCAGAAAAAAATGTGTACAGAACAGCGAAGGGAAGAACAAGCAAAAACACAAATAACATAGGTCTTTTCGCCTTACTGCTTCTTCAAGGGAAAGCTATAGAGTGAAAAGTCTTCGGCTTATTCTCTGTTTATTATTTACGATGTATGTCTGGCATCTATACTCCGTCTAATCTCAGCAAAAACAATACCTAGCAACCTAACGCGGATGTAAAAAAACAATACTTGGCAACTTAAAACGGATGTAGAAAAAAACAATACCTGGCAACTTAACGCGGATGTAGAAAAAAACAACAAACAAACAATGGCGCTTAAGACAGCATATCTAAACAAAAACAACGAAACTATGGAGACACCAATCTTATGGAAATTTGAAGTATTTACGTATGTAAACAAGAACAAAAAACAAATCGGAGCCATCCATAATATGAGTTGCCAGATTTAATATTTTTCAAATATTTATTTTCATTCTGTCTTTCTTTATCTATCTATCTATTATTATTATTTTTGTTAAAGCTATTATCATAATTTGTATTAGTATTATTATTATCATTATCATTATCACACACACACAAACACATACACACACACACACACACACACACACACACACACACACACACACACACACACACACACACACACACACACACACACACACACACACACACACACGCACACACACACGCACACGCACGCACACACACACAAACACACACACACACACATATATAAACATCTTTATGTATATATAATATATGTGTATGTGCGTGTGTGTCTGTATGTATATATATAGAAAGAGAGACAGAGAAAAAAAACTAGTTAGACAAACATAAAAGCAGATCTAATCATAAAACAAATGAACATGGCATAATTACATCCCCGAAGACAGTCACTTGATTAAAACTGCATTTTCGCCAATAAAAAAAAACAAACAAACAAACAAACAACGATCATATTAATCCTCATTAACTGTGGTATTAATAATTCAGACACGACAGACGAAGGAAAAGTGCAGACTGCAGACTTCCCATTATTAGCTCTCGCGTGGTCTGTGGCCTGTTCATACTCTCATTGAATCCTAATATCCGATAGACAAAAAAAAAAAAAAAAAAAAAAAAAAAAAAAGAAAAAAAAAAAAACGCATACATACTTATATATATATATATATATATATATATATATATATATATATATATATATATATATATATATATATATATATATATATATATATATATATATATATATATATATATATATGTATATAAATAAATAAATAAATAGATAAATATATATATATATATATATATATATATATATATATATATATATATATATATATATAAACACACTTGTTTCTAGTTTTTGATACTTGGTTTCCGTTTTTCCGTTTCCTTCCCTGTTCCCTCTCATTCCTTCGCTTATCCAGCTTCCCCTCTTCTCTCGTTCGATTCAGCTTTTGATCTACCAAAGCCATTTCTAACTTTCCTCTCTGCTTCAAACTTTCACTTTCACTCATTTATCTCATTTTCTGTTCTTTATTTCCACTTTTATTAATTTTCTTTCTGCGTTCGGTCTTTCGTTTATTCTCTCTGCTTTGCACCTTTTTTATTTACTAATTTCACTTCTCTTTTGTCTGACTTTAATCCTTGATTTTATTACTATTATAGTGATTATTATTACGCTATCGGTAGTAATTATAAGAATAATAACAATAGTAATGATCTTTTATTATTATTACTATAACAATGATAATAATTATTATTGTTACTATCATTATTATTATTAATACTATTATTATTATCATTATCATTATTATCATTATTATTATTATCATTATCATGACTATTATTAACACTATTACTACAATTATTATCTATCATCATAATTCTTTTGGTAATTATGACTATCATCGTTATCGTTATCATCATTGTTATTAACATAATTACATTTTCCTTTTTGCAACCAGTAGCATTAATATAGTTGATTTAATTTTCTGATATTAATTTTTTTTCAGAATTTCTTCAGTATGACTCTCCTCTTTTGCTGAAAATTGTCTTACATTTTTCCTTTGCCATCATTACGTTTTTAATTGCAAGCTTTCAAAGTCATTTCTCAACTTATTATCTTGCCTTCATTCTCAGTCCATTCGTTCTCTATTTAATTATTTTCCCCTTCCTGTCTCTCCTCTTTCTCTGTATTCTCCTCTTCCTTACATTATCTTCATTTTTCTTGTCTTCATTCTCAATCCATTCGTTCTCTATTTATTTTTTCCCTCTTCCTCTCTCTCCTCTTTCTCTGTATTCTCCTCTTCCTTCCATTATCTTCATTTTTTCTTGTCTTCATTCTCAATCCATCCGTTCTCTGTTTTATTATTTTCCCCTTCCTCTCTCTCCTCTTTCTCTGTCTTCTCCTCTTCCTTACATTCAACTTGTGTATCTCAGTTCCATTTCTATCCGCGTTTCTGTTTCTCTTCCTCTTGCTTTTCTCTTATGCCTTTTATCTTTTTTTCTTCCTTTTCCTCATTCTCCTCATCTTCCCCTTTCTTCGCCTCTTCCTTTATCTTCTGGGTTTCCTCTCTTTTTTTTTTCCTCCTCAACACCCCCCTCCTCTCCTTCCTCCTCCTCTGTTTCTCTATTCTCTTCTCACCGTCCTCTCTCCCAAACAATTCTCTTCCTCTCCCTCTCTTTCTAACTGTTCCTTCCTCCCCCTCCTCTTCCTCTCTTTCCACCTGTTCCTTTCCTCCCCCTCCTCTTCCTCTCTTTCCACCTTCTCCCTTCTTCCCCCTCCTCTTCCTCTCTTTCCACCTGTACCCTTCTTTCTTCCCCTCTCCCTCTCTCCCCTCTTTTATCCACATCTTCTCTTCTGTTCCTCTACCACAAAATCAAATAAAAGACAGGAAATGCCCTTTTCCAGCACTCGTCGAAAACGCGAATGTTATCCCCTGATATTACGTAAGCGAGAGGAAACAGAATGCCATGTAACAGCAGAGGACGTAGTTTTATAATGCTTTGTATTGTCTGAAAATGTGTATTAAATGTTTATTTTATTTTGTACTTGTGTATTATTTTTTTTCTTTTCTTTCTTCTCTCTCTCTTTCATATTTAATGTGTGTTTCATTCTGTACTTGTGTGTTTTTTTCCTTTTCTTTCTTCTCTCTCTCTCTCTCTTATATTAAATGTGTATTTCATTCTGTTCTTGTGCGTTTTTTCCTTTTTCTTTTTTTTTCTCTCTCTCTCTCCTATTAAATGTGCATTTCATTCTGTACTTGTGCATTTTTTCCTTTTTCTTTTTTTTTTTCTCTCTCTCTCCTATTAAATGTGTATTTCATTCTGTACTTGTCCGTTTTTTCCTTTTCTTTCTTCTCTCTCTCTCTCTCATATTTAATGTGTGTTTCATTCTGTACTTCTGTTTTTTTTCTTTTCTTTCTTCTCTCTCTCTCTCTCTTATATTAAATGTGTATTTCATTCTGTACTTGTGTTTTTTTTTCTTTTCTTTCTTCTCTCTCTCTCTCATATGTAATGTGTATTTCATTCTGTGCTTGTGCATTTTCCCCCCTTTCTTTCTTTTCTCTCTCTCTCTCACTTTTATAATTTTATCTTGGTTTTGTTTCATTGAACATGTGATGTAGTTATTATTCGTCTGGTATTTAGCGTCCCCTATTTCCTCCGCATATATCTTTTCGTTTTATTATTGTACTGTTGCTTTTGTTCCCTTCTTTCTCTATGTCTTTCCTATCTGTTATTTGTCCACATTCTGTTTCCTTCTCTCGCCAGTAGAAAGAACATAAGAGTGAGATGGATAGAGGGAGTGAGTGTATGTAAAAGAGAGAGAGAGAGAGAGAGAGAGAGAGAGAGAGAGAGAGAGAGAGAGAGAGAGAGAGAGAGAGAGAGAGAGAGAGAGAGAGAGAGAGAGAGAGAGAGAGAGAATTTTAATTAAGACATATGCAAGCACATACATATAAAAGATAAAGAATATTTAATTAAGCCATATACATATATGCAAACACATACAAATAAAATGAAGAAAGAGAGAGAGAGAGAGAGAGAGAGAGAGAGAGAGAGAGAGAGAGAGAGAGAGAGAGAGAGAGAGAGAATGAGAATCTGCTCTGAATCAAATATCACAAAGGCTAGGCTGGGGGCAAAGGTACTCATGAATATTCCTTAACACACTGCAGCTATTGGAGTCTTCATCCTTTCCTGTGGCTAAGCTTCAGGGAGTTCACCTGTGTTGAGCCGATGATGAGATGCACGTGCCGCCCACTCACATTTAATCCTACGATTTATCAGATCCTTTGATGGTTATATATATATATGACGACTGATGAGTCCAGGTGGATGAGACTTGGTATTGAGAGATGCTATTCTGTGGAATTCTCGAATTGTAAATAAGGCCACAGCATTTTTTTTTCTTGAATAACGGACCCGCCGACATTTATTTGCAAGAAAATGGGAAAAAAGTGAAAATCCAGATTCTTTTTCAGATTTCCCACCGATATTGTGATGTCCGCGAAAGAAATTGCAAGTAATAAATACAAAACGAATTTTTTTTATGATTCATTGTGTATGGTATCGTTTCTCCCGTCCCCAGAACAAAAATTGAATATATTTTGTGGAAATATCTCTCATGCGTCATGTCATATCTACTCTCTTTCGTGAATTTTTTTGATTTTGATTTCCAAAATAATAATTCTGGTGATGAAATTCTGTACTGTAGAATTCGAATATGAGGGAAGAAGTAACGATGCTTTAAAAATAGGACCCAATTTGCGCGCTGGTTTCTGCCGCTGGTAAATTCACGCGTTCAAGTCGAGAAGCCTCGAAGAATTTGGGTCGAAGCCTCGGTTGGAAAACATATACTTCTGTGTGCATTCTCAGAGCATACTCGTCAGATTTTTGTATATTTTTATTTGTAGTGTCATTTCGAAACTCATTTGATTTTTTTTTCCTTAAAAAAAAGGTGGGGGGACGGGTAATGTTCATTGGACGGGTACGTTTTCAGTTTCAGTAATAGGCCTACCTGTCTCACGGGTATGAAAAGTGGACATTTACGCAGCAGGTAGGCCTACTCGCTCGATATACTGGCCAGCTTGGTTGTCCGGGGGGAAAATTCCTTTGCACAGCCATGGCAGCAAACAGTATCAAATAACAATATTCTGTGAAAACAACCCCGACATTTAAACCTTGTAAACGAAAAAATACGATATTTGAATAGTGTCTCAAATGAAATAGAGAAATTTACAGTATGATTTAGAAACTGTGATGAATCTGTTAACATATATTTTAGCTAACGATAGATCTGACTATTTGTACCTATGTTACTGAGGAGAGCCAGTAGGATACAGCAATTTGATACAGTGATCTTCCACCAGATCGCTCGGGACTATTACTCTCAGACGGTGTCCATGGTAGCAAGGGCGACCAGTGTAATCTATAGTACTGAAGACCGTTGAATAGCTAGGCCTATTACACGACATACGGTCAATAGCGTAAAGGCATAGACTAAACAGAATGTCAGAGATGGGAAATTTCAATAAGATTCAGGGGATTTATCTTTAATATCATTATAATTATCATAGATACCATCGTCATTTTTAACACACACATACACACACACACACACGCACACACACACGCACACACACACACACTTACACACACGCACACACACACACACACA